>NC_038245.2:23238009-23485081 GCF_000004515.6 Glycine max | reverse complement strand
AACCAAAGTGCAGAACAGAATGGACAGAAAGGCAGAAGCCACATGTCCAGAACATCCCTTTCGACATCAGGAAAGGCAGTAAATACCAGAAAGAGTCAGATGTAAAGCCCCAGTCACAGCAAAGGAATTCAATGCCCATGGGTGTGAAGGCTATGGACACATCATAGCTGAATGTCCCACTCATCTCAAGAAGCAGAGGAAAGGACTTTCTGTATGTCGATCTGATACAGAGAGTGAACAGGAAAGTGACTCTGACAGAGATGAGAATGCACTCACTGGGAGATTTGAAACTGCTGAAGATTCAAGTGATACTGACAGTGAAATCACTTTTGATGAGCTTGCTACATCCTATAGAGAACTATGCATCAGAAGTGAGAAGATTCTTCAGCAGGAAGCACAACTGAAGAAGATCATTGCAGATCTGGAGGCTGAGAAGGAGGCACATAAAGAGGAGATCTCTGAGCTTAAAGGAGAAGTCGGTTTTCTGAACTCTAAATTGGAAAACATGACCAAATCAATAAAGATGCTGAATAAAGGCTCAGATACGCTTGATGAGGTGCTGCTGCTTGGAAAAAATGCTGGAAACCAGAGAGGACTTGGATTTAATCCTAAGTCTGCTGGCAGAACGACCATGACAGAATTTGTTCCTGCCAAAAACAGGACTGGAGCCACGATGTCACAACATCGGTCTCGACATCATGGAACGCAGCAGAAAAAGAGCAAAAGAAAGAAGTGGAGGTGTCACTACTGTGGCAAGTATGGTCACATAAAGCCCTTTTGCTATCATCTACATGGCCATCCACATCATGGAACTCAAAGTAGCAACAGCAGAAAGAAGATGATGTGGGTTCCAAAACACAAGGCTGTCAGTCTTGTTGTTCATACTTCACTTAGAGCATCAGCTAAGGAAGATTGGTACCTAGATAGCGGCTGTTCCCGACACATGACAGGAGTCAAAGAATTCCTGCTGAACATTGAGCCCTGCTCCACTAGTTATGTGACATTTGGAGATGGCTCTAAAGGAAAGATCATTGGAATGGGAAAGCTAGTTCATGATGGACTTCCTAGTCTGAACAAAGTACTGCTGGTGAAGGGACTGACTGCAAACTTGATCAGCATCAGTCAGCTGTGTGATGAAGGATTCAATGTAAACTTCACAAAGTCAGAATGCTTGGTGACAAATGAGAAGAGTGAAGTTCTAATGAAGGGCAGCAGGTCAAAGGACAATTGTTACCTATGGACACCCCAAGAAACCAGCTACTCCTCCACATGTCTATCCTCCAAAGAAGATGAAGTCAGAATATGGGATCAAAGATTTGGACATCTGCGCTTAAGAGGCATAAAGAAAATCATTGACAAAGGTGCTGTTAGAGGCATTCCCAATCTGAAAATAGAAGAAGGCAGAATCTGTGGTGAATGTCAGATTGGAAAGCAAGTCAAGATGTCCCACCAGAAGCTTCAACATCAGACCACTTCCAGGGTGCTGGAACTACATCACATGGATTTGATGGGGCCTATGCAGGTTGAAAGCCTTGGAGGAAAGAGGTATGCCTATGTTGGTGTGGATGATTTCTCCAGATTTACCTGGGTCAACTTTATCAGAGAGAAATCAGACACCTCTGCAACTGTCAAGCACTTCCACATCTTTGGAAGTCCATGTTACATTTTGGCAGATAGAGAGCAAAGGAGAAAGATGGATCCCAAGAGTGATGCAGGAATATTCCTGGGATACTCTACAAACAGCAGAGCATATAGAGTATTCAATTCCAGAACCAGAACAGTGATGGAATCCATCAATATGGTTGTTGATGATCTGTCTCCAGCAAGAAAGAAGGATGTCGAAGAAGATGTCAGAACATCGGGAGACAATGTAGCAGATGCAGCTAAAAGTGGAGAAAATGCAGAAAACTCTGATTCTGCTACAGATGAATCAAACATCAACCAACCTGGCAAGAGACCCTCCATTAGAATCCAGAAAATGCATCCCAAGGAGCTGATTATAGGAGATCCAAACAGAGGAGTCACTACAAGATCAAGGGAGATTGAAATTGTCTCCAACTCATGCTTTATCTCCAGAATTGAGCCCAAGAATGTGAAAGAGGCACTGACTGATGAGTTCTGGATCAATGCTATGCATGAAGAAGTCTATGTGGAGCAGCCAAAGGGATTTGCAGATCCAACTCATCCAGATCATGTATACAGGCTCAAGAAGGCTCTCTATGGATTGAAGCAAGCTCCAAGAGCTTGGTATGAAAGGCTGACAAAGTTCCTTACTCAGCAAGGGTATAGGAAGGGAGGAATTGACAAGACTCTCTTTGTCAAACAAGATGCTGAAAACTTGATGATTGCACAGATATATGTTGATGACATTGTGTTTGGAGGGATGTCGAATGAGATGCTTCGACATTTTGTCCAACAGATGCAATCTGAATTTGAGATGAGTCTTGTTGGAGAGCTGACTTATTTTCTGGGACTCCAAGTGAAGCAGATGGAAGACTCCATGTTCCTCTCTCAAAGCAAGTATGCAAAGAACATTGTCAAGAAGTTTGGGATGGAGAATGCCAGTCATAAAAGGACACCTGCACCTACTCACTTGAAGCTGTCAAAGGATGAAGCAGGCACCAGTGTTGATCAAAGTTTGTACAGAAGCATGATTGGGAGCTTATTATATTTAACAGCTAGCAGACCCGACATCACCTATGCAGTAGGTGTTTGTGCAAGATATCAAGCCAATCCCAAGATAAGTCACTTGAATCAAGTAAAGAGAATTCTGAAATATGTAAATGGCACTAGTGACTATGGGATTATGTACTGTCATTGTTCAAATTCAATGCTGGTTGGGTATTGTGATGCTGATTGGGCTGGGAGTGCAGATGACAGAAAAAGCACTTCTGGTGGATGCTTCTATTTGGGAAACAATCTTATTTCATGGTTCAGCAAGAAGCAGAACTGTGTGTCCCTATCTACAGCAGAAGCCGAGTATATTGCAGCAGGAAGCAGCTGTTCACAGCTAGTTTGGATGAAGCAGATGCTGAAGGAGTACAATGTCGAACAAGATGTCATGACATTGTACTGTGACAACATGAGTGCTATTAATATTTCTAAAAATCCTGTTCAACACAGCAGAACCAAGCACATTGACATTAGACATCACTATATCAGAGATCTTGTTGATGATAAAGTGATCACACTGAAGCATGTTGACACTGAGGAACAAATAGCAGATATTTTCACAAAGGCTTTGGATGCAAATCAGTTTGAAAAACTGAGGGGCAAGCTGGGCATTTGTGTGCTAGAGGAATTATAGCAACTACAGCAATCTGAACGTGCCCAAACGAATCACTTAACATTAATAGCACGTTCACTACTGAACCAAGGAAAATTCGACCGTTGCTTCACACGACCCTCTACATTCCTCATTCAAATTTATATCTGCTTGGCATTCGTGTTTTTACCAGCATTTCCCAATAGCCTTCTGAAATTTACGAAATCATTCCAAACGCTCTGCTTTTCCATGGCTACCTCACCAAAAGAAACTTCCGCTTCTGGTTCACCCGCTGTACCATCATCTCCGCACCAGGAACAACCAGAATTCAACATCCAACCCATACAAGTAATTCCTGGTCAAGCTTCTGTCCCTGAGAAACTGGTTCCCAGAAGACAACAGGGAGTGAAGATTGCTGAAAACCCTAGCCTTGCAACAAGTCCTAGGGAAGTAGACACGGAGATGGACAAGAAAATCCGCAGTATGGTGAGTAGCATTTTGAAAGAAGCCTCTGTGCCTGAAGCTGATGAAGATGTTCCAACATCTTCCACCCCGAATGTTTCTATGCCTGATGTTGAGAAAGATGTTCCAACATCTTCCGGCCCAAATGATGAAGTACTCTCTTCCCCCAGCAAAGAGAGATCAACAGAGGAAGATGATCAAGCCGCAGAGGAGACCCCTGCACCAAGGGCACCAGAACCTGCTCCAGGTGACCTCATTGACTTAGAAGAAGTCGAATCTGATGAAGAACCCATTGCCAACAGGTTGGCACCTGGCATTGCAGAAAGGTTACAAAGCCGAAAGGGAAAAACTCCCATCAAGAGGTCTGGACGAATCAAGACTATGGCCCAGAAGAAGAGCACTCCAGTCACTCCTGCCACATCCAGAAGAAGCAAGGTTGCTATCCCCTCCAAGAAAAGGAAAGAAATTTCCTCATCCGAGTCTGATGATGATGTTGAACTAGATGTCTCGACATCTAAGAGGGCCAAGAAATCTGGAAGAAAGGTGCCTGGAAATGTTCCTGATGCACCATTGGACAACATCTCTTTCCACTCCATTGGCAATGTTGAAAAGTGGAAATATGTATATCAACGTAGACTTGCCTTGGAAAGAGAACTGGGAAGAGCTGCCATGGATTGCAAGGAGATCGTGGATCTCATTAAGGCTGCTGGACTACTGAAGACTGTCAGCAAGTTGGGAGATTGCTATGAAGGCTTAGTCAGGGAATTCATTGTCAACATTCCCTCTGACATATCAAACAGAAAAAGTGATGATTATCAAAGAGTGTTTGTCAGAGGAAAGTGTATTAGATTCTCCCCTGCTGTGATCAACAAATATCTGGGCAGACCCACTGATGGAGTAATAGATATTGATGTTTCTGAGCATCAAATTGCCAAGGAAATCACTGCAAAACGAGTCCAGCACTGGCCGAAGAAAGGGAAGCTTTCAGCAGGGAAGCTAAGTGTGAAGTATGCAATTCTACACAGGATTGGTGCTGCAAACTGGGTACCCACCAATCATACTTCCACTGTTGCCACAGGTTTGGGTAAATTTCTGTATGCTGTTGGAACCAAATCCAAATTTAATTTTGGAAACTATATCTTTGATCAAACTGTTAAGCATTCAGAATCTTTTGCTATCAAATTACCCATTGCCTTCCCTACTGTATTGTGTGGCATTATGTTGAGTCAGCATCCCAATATGTTAAACTACACTGACTCTGTGATGAAGAGAGAATCTCCTCTATCCCTGCATTACAAACTGTTTGAGGGGACACATGTCCCAGACATTGTCTCGACATCTGTCTCGACATCAGGGAAAGCTGCTGCTTCAGGTGCTGTGTCCAAGGATGCTCTGATTGCTGAACTCAAGGACATATGCAAGGTGCTGGAAGCAACCATCAAAGCCACCACAGAGAAGAAGATGGAGCTAGAACTGCTGATCAAAAGGCTCTCAGAGAGTGGCATTGATGATGAAGACGCAGCTGAGGAAGAAGGAGAAGCAGCTGAAGAAGAAGAAGAAGCTGCTGAGGAAGAGCAAGATGCAGCAGAAGAGACAGAATCAGATGATGATTCTGAAGCCACCCCATGATCATCAGACCTTTAATTTCGTGTTTCACTTTTACTAGATATAGGGGCATGTCCCTTTGAACAATTCATTGTTATTGGTCTGTAATATTTGCACATTAATTTCATGCATCCTACTTTTGCCAAATTTATGTCTAAAAAGGGGGAGTAATAGTATTATGCTTGCTATTATGCATGATTTTGAGTAGTAGGATACTATGTATGATGTATGGCAGTAGGAAACGATGTATGCATGATTCATGATTTTGAGGGGGAGCTGTATGACGTTGAGGGGGAGACTGCTGCTGCTGATGATGACTGATGATTGATGTAAGCTACTAGAAGATGCTGCAGTAGGAGCATAAAGACAGGGGGAGCAGATAGCGGATGTCACATGAGATGTCTCGACATCCTGGAAAAGACTAGTAGCTGATAGAAGATGCTGCAGTAAGAGCATGGAGACAGGGGGAGCAGAAGCAGAAAGCTGATGTCACGAGAGATGTCTTGACATCCTGGAGAAGACTTGTAGATTTGCAACTTGAAGAATTTCCGCTGTGCTTGATTACTCTGATAATGGAAGTTGCTGATCCCACTTGCATAACTGCTCGTACCTGCTCAGGAAGTGTCTAAGTATGTTTTAGACAAAATTTGCCAAAGGGGGAGATTGTTAGTGTTTAGCTCTACTGAGCTTTAAAAGATTGGCTAAGATTTTGTTAAAACATAAGCACTTAGACAATGAAGGAAAGCTGGAGTTGCTGCACATGATGTCCAACGTTATATCAAGGAATGAGATCGGGCTGCACAATGCACAAGGCAAGATAAAATGTCAAATGAAGAATTGAAGTTGCAGGATCCACGATGTCGGATACAATGTCCTGACATCCTGCCCGAGAATACTGGAGTTGCTGTACAATGCAAGATAAAAGTCAAGTGCAGAAGTGAAGCTGCAGGATCCACGATGTCGGATACAATGTCCTGACATCCTGCCCGAGAATACTGGAGTTGCTGTACAATGCAAGATAAAAGTCAAGTGCAGAAGTGAAGCTGCAGGATCCACGATGTCGGACACGATGTCCTGACATCCGGCCCGATAATACTGGACATATAAATCTGTTATATCTTTAACAGATTATTGTGCAGTTAGCAAGAGATTAGATGATCTATCTTCTGGAACGAATTAAAAGATAATTAAAGTTCGAATTTCAAAGTAGAAGAGTTCGTTCAGGGATTAAAGATTAAAGATTAAAGATTCAAACTAAAAGATCAAAAGTTATCTTTTAGTTCTTTAACTGCAGATTTTTTTCAGAAGAAGATAGATCTCCTCCAGCACAAGCCGTTGCAGCCCAGAAACGCAAATTGCTATATAATCATGGAGGCTGCACGAGTTCTGTACCAAGTCCGGGATTGAAGAGTTAGTTTGTGAGTTTTTGGGACTTGAGTCATTTGTGAGCCACCTTGATGGTACCCTAGCATCAAGTGTTGGACCTATGTGTGTAGAGTTGATCTCTTGTGTCTAGAGTTGATCTCTAGTGTGTAGAGTTGATCTCTTTTGTTCAGAGTTGATCTCTGGTGTGTCTTTGACTTAATTGTAAACACGGGAGTGTGAGTGAGAGGGAGTGAGCGGAGGTTCTCATATCTAAGAGTGGCTCTTAGGTAGAGATCGCACGGGTAGTGGTTAGGTGAGAAGGTTGTAAACAGGGGCTGTTAGACCTTGAACTAACACTATTGAGAGTGGATTTCCTCCCTGGCTTGGTAGCCCCCAGATGTAGGTGAGGTAGCACCGAACTGGGTAAACAATTCTCTTGTGTTATTTACTTGTTTAATCTGTTCATACGGACACATATAATCTGCATGTTCTGAAGCGTGATGTCGTGACATCCTGTACGACATCTGTCCCCTGGTATCAGAATTTCAATTGGTATCAGAGCCTTGCTTCCTCGGTCTTCAAATTTAGCACAAGCCTCTGAGGAGGATTTGATTCTTATGTGGGCTTTTCTAACCGGTCGTCAGATCGACTGGGCCCATTTGGTTCGGTACCGAATGCATAAGGCATTTCGGGCCAATGCACCTCTTCCTTATCCACATTTGATTACTCTGTTTTTGCGTCATTTTCAAATTCCGCTTGATGATGAACCCTTTGTTCAAGTCAAGCGTTCCTTTGCAATTGGTGCTGGAGCAGTGACCTCCTTTGGGTATCGTAAAGATCGGAATGGACAATGGCTGAAGAAGGATGCACTCCCTCCTCAAGATGAACGTACTCCTTCACCTCCCCCTCAACGTGAAGATTCCGCACTCATGAATGAAGTCCTCTCCGAATTACGGGGTCTTCGTTCGTATGTTGGTGACCGCTTTGACTCGTTAGATTCACGCTTTGCCGGTATGGACATTCGTCTTACACAGCTTGAAGAGGATGTCGGATACATTCGTCAGAGTTTCGATCTTCCACCACCTCCTCCGTCTTCTTAGATTTTAGATTCTGCTTATTTATCTTTTATAAGCCGTGTATTTTGGCTTTTAGTTTCTTAGAATTTACATTATTATGCTAAGTACTTTGCTTATTTTTCTTGTGTTTTTAAATTTCAGTCTTGGATATTTTGTGGTTGTTGACATTTTATGTTATTTGAATTCTGGTTTGATTTTTTTTTATTATGAGTTTGGCTTATTGTATTTAATACTCTGATACTTATATCTTGCTACTCCATTGTTATAACTGTGTTGATTTCCGAGTTCTTTGGCTTTTTGATGTTGCCAAAGGGGGAGAAAAAGGTTGTAGCAAAAGCTTAAGAAAAAGCTTAACAAACTTAGAAATCAAGTGATCATGTATTCCGAAATATAGGGGGAGAAAACGGATGTACATTTTATCTATATACAATTGTTTGTTGCTTGCTTGAATCTTGATTTCAGGTATTGTATTGTCATCATCAAAAAGGGGGAGATTGTAGATGCAATTGGCTTTGATGTTTTGATGATGATCATGATGATGTGTTGCAATTGATGCAAATGGGCTTTTCAAGATTAAAATTCAAGACAATACTTCAAGATTACAAGTCACAACATCAAGATGATCACTAGAATATTAGGAAGGGAATTCCTAATTGAATTAGCAAAGGTTTGGCCAAGTGATTTAAAATAAAAAGTGTTTTTCAAAGGTTTTACTCTCTGGTAATCGATTACCAGAGGATGTAATCGATTACCAGTGGCCAAAAACGTTTTATAACAGCTATAAAAATTTGAATTCGAAATTTTAGACTGTGTAATCGATTACACAATTTTGGTAATCGATTACCAGCAGTTAGTAAACGTTTTAATTCAAATTTTAAAAGCTGTAATCGATTACACAATTACTGTAATCGATTACCAGACAGGAATTTCAGAAAAATAATTTCAAGAGTCACAACTTTTCAAAGGCTTTACTCATGACCACCAATGGTCTATATATATGTGACTTAAACACGAAATTGCTCAGAGATTTTCAGTACAACAAAGTGTTTATCCTCTCCAAGAGCAAATTCATTTTATCCTCTTAAGAATTCCTTGGCCAATTCAATTGCAATTCATTAAGGAATTAATTGAGTGCTCAATCTGTAAAATCCATCTCTTTCTAGAGAGATTTGTTCCTCTTCTTCTTCTCATTCTCTAAGGGATTAAGAGACTGTGAGTCTCTTGTTGTAAAGGATCTCTAAACACAAAGGAAGGATTGTCCTTGTGTGTTTAGAACTTGTAAAAGGAATTTACAAGATAGTGGAACTCTCAAGCGGGTTGCTTGGGGACTGGACGTAGGCACAAGGGTGTGGCCGAACCAGTATAAAACTGAGTTTGCATTTTCTCTTCCCTTAATCTCCTTTATTTATTATTGCTTTATATTCATATTCAAGTTGCTTCGTTTGAATTAATATTTAAGAAGATTGTCATTAAGGGAATTCATAACTTGAGTAAAAAGTGAAATAGATTATTAATTAGGGGAAACAGATTGGAATATCTTAATTCAACCCCCCCTTCTTAAGATATCTGAGGCCACTTGTCTAACAGAACGAAGAACGAACGAAGAATGGATGAAGAACGGTGAAGAACGACGAAGAACGATGAAGAATTTCCACAGAATCGCTTACGGAAGCGTTACGGAAGCACTTCGACTCGATTTTTCTTCACGAAAACGTGTTTTTTGCCCAAAATAACCGAAATGCATAGCCAAAGGGGTCTTGAACATTTAGAAAGAGCTCCCCCCTCCCCTATTTATAGAAAAAAAGGGAGGTGCTTGCCGTCCAGAGACTTAATGAAGAAGATTTCTAAGCACACCCGAATTACTAAGTTCACCTCCCTTTTCATATTTTACGGAAAAGTTACAGAAGCCTTACGGAAGTGTTTTCAAATTTGATTTTCATCCTTTTTCTCTTCCCTTTCACCAATGTTAAGTGGAATATGCTTACCCAAGGTTTTCGGAAATTTTACGGAAGTACTACGGAAGTCGCGGAAGTCCCAGAAACCATTTTTCAAAAAAGTGGAGGAGCTTGCCGCCCAGTTGCTTCCTCCTTAAGCAGCCCAACTTCCAAAATGTTCCGGAAGGGCCTAGATTTGAATTGCTATTTACACCCCTATCTTGATAAGTTCACCCCCCCTTTATCTTTTTTTGGTGATTCTTTTTCCGTAACGTTACGAAACTTTACGAATTTCGTAACGATACTTATTTTCCTTCCGCAAGGTTACGAATCCTTACGGATTATGTATTTACTCCTTTTTTAACTTTTGAAGAAGTTACGAAAACTCACGGTTTGCGAAAAACACCTCCTTTCGATTTCTGTCACATTACGGAATTTTCACGGATCGCATAAGCCTACTTCCTTTTGATTTTCGGCACGTCTCGGGACTTCACACATTGTGCAACAAAGGGTGTCAAGTATCTCAAAGCGGCCAATCAAAGGTTGTATATCATCAAATAATAATCCCCGGACGAAATTAGGGTATGAAAGCCCGGTTTGAGTTCGGACATCGTACAACACAGATTACCTCTAAATCCTGAGTGTTCCCCGATAAAACAAAAGCTGAGGAGGATGAAGCCCAAGACATCCTTGAAAATAAAAGAAGAGGTAAAGAAACAATTTGACGGTGGTTTTTTAGATGTCGCTCGGTACCCAAAAGGGGTTGCCAACATTGTACCAGTCCCTAAGAAGGATCGGAAGGTGCGAATGTGTGTAGATTATCGGGACCTGAATCGAGCCAGTCCCAAAGACAATTTTCCTCTGCCACACATCGATATCCTCGTGGATAATACGACCAATTTCGCTTTGTTTTCCTTCATGGATGGATTCTCTGGTTACAATCAGATAAAAATGGCGCCGGAGGATATGGAAAAGACTACCTTTGTCACCATGTGGGGGACGTTCTGTTATAAGGTGATGTCCTTTGGACTCAAGAACACCGGGGCAACTTATCAACGGGCTATGGTAGCTTTGTTCCACGATATGATGCATCGAGAAATCGAGGTCTATGTGGATGACATAATTGCCAAGTCTAAGATCGAGGAGGAACACCTTGTCAACTTGCGGAAGTTTTTCGAAAGGCTTAGGAAATATCAATTGAGGTTAAACCCTGCTAAGTGCACCTTCGGGGTCAAGTTAGGGAAATTGCTAGGTTTCATCGTAAGCCAGAAAGGGATAGAGGTGGACCCCGAAAAGGTAAAAGCCATCCTTGAGATGCCAGAACCCCGTATCGAGATGGCAGGTCCGAGGTTTCCTGGGAAGTTTGAATTACATTGCCAGATTCATATCACAGCTCACCACTATCTGTGAGCCGTTGTTCAAACTCATATGCAAAAACCAATCCGTCTGCTGGAACGAGGATTGTCAAGAGGCGTTTGGAAAGATCAAAAGGTGTCTCATGAACCCTCCCGTGCTTATGCCACCGGTACCCGGAAGGCCTCTCATCTTGTATATGACAATGTTGGACGAGTCGATGGGATGTATGTTGGGGCAACATGACGAGTCCGGGAAGAGAGAGCGCGCTGTTTACTACTTGAGTAAGAAGTTCACGGCCTATGAAATGAACTACTCCCTGCTCGAAAGAACGTGTTGTGCTTTAGTCTGGGCATCCCACCGTCTAAGACAATACATGCTGAGCCATACCACCTGGTTGATATCCAAGATGGACCCGGTTAAGTACATCTTTGAGAAGCCTGCTCTGACAGGGCGAATCGCCCGGTGGCAAGTTTTGCTATCCGAGTTCGATATAGTCTATGTCACCCAAAAGGCGATAAAAGGAAGTGCCTTAGCAGATTATTTGGCTCAGCAGCCTCTCAACGACTATCAACCCATGCATCCTGAATTCCCGGATGAGGACATCATGGCCTTGTTTGAGGAAAAACTAGACGAGGACCGGGACAAGTGGATCGTGTGGTTTGACGGAGCGTCAAACGTTCTAGGCCATGGCGTTGGAGCAGTATTGGTCTCTCCGGACAATCAATGTATACCTTTCACAACCAAGCTGGGGTTTGACTGCATCAACAATATGGCTGAGTACGAAGCGTGTGCCTTGGTTGTCCAGGCGGCGATTGACTCCAATGTCAAGCTACTCAAGGTGTACAGGGACTCAACACTAGTGATCCACCAGCTGAGAGGAGAATGGGAAACTAGAGACCCGAAGCTGATACCCTACCAAGCCTATATCAAGGAATTGGCTGATTTCTTTGAGGAGATCTCCTTCCATCATGTTCCCTGAGAGGAAAATTAAATGGCAGATGCGCTTGCCACTTTGGCGTCCATGTTCCAGCTAACACCGCACGGGGACCTATCGTACATTGAGTTCTGGTGTCGTGGTAGACCCGCACATTGTTGTCAGGTGGAGGAGGAACGAGACGGTAAGCCTTGGTATTTCGATATCAAGCGATACGTTGAAAGCAAGGAGTACCCACCAGAGGCTTCCGACAACAACAAAAGGATAGTGAGGAGATTGGCGGCCGGCTTCTTCATGAGCGGAAGCATACTATACAAGAGAAACCATGACACGACCCTCCTGCGATGCGTGGATGCAAAAGAGGCGAACCACATGATCGAGGAAGTCCACGAGGGTTTGTTTGGAACGCACGCCAATGGGCAAGCTATGGCCAGGAAGATCCTTAAAGCAGGTTATTACTGGCTCACCATGGAAAGTGATTGCTGCACCCATCTAAGGAAATGCCATAAATGTCAAGCGTTCGCGAACAATGTCAATGTTCAGCCACATCCTCTGAATGTCATGTCCGACCCTTGGCCTTTTTCCATGTGGGGGATAGACGTCATAGGGGCCATCGAACCCAAGGCTTCGAACGGTCATCGCTTCATTCTCGTGGCGATAGATTATTTCACCAAATGGGTCGAAGCGGCTTCCTACACCAATGTCACGAGGAGTGTGGTGGTCAGATTCATAAAGAGGGAGCTGATTTTTCGGTACGGACTCCCTAGGAAGATCGTTACTAATAATGGCACCAATATGAATAACAAAATGATGCGGGAAATGTGTGTGGATTTCAAAATCCAGCATCACAATTCCACGCCCTATCAACCAAAGATGAATGGAGCCGTGGAAGCAACCAATAAGAATATTAAGAAAATTATTCAGAAGATGACAGTGTCGTACAAAGATTGGCATGAGATGTTGCCTTTTGCCTGCATGGATACCGAACTTCGGTACGAACTTCTACTGGGGCAACACCGTACTCCTTGGTTTATGGAATGGAAGCAGTACTCCCGTTTGAGGTAGAGGTCCCTTCCCAGAAGATACTAGCATAATCGGGCCTAGAAGAATCAGAGTGGACTCAAACACGCTACGACCAACTCAACCTTATTGAAGGTAAGCGTTTGACTGCCATGAGCCATGGGCGCCTGTATCAACAAAGGATGAAGAACGTGTTCGACAAGAAGGTGCCCTCACGCAAGTTCCATGAGGGGGACCTTGTGTTGAAATAGGTGTCCCACGCTGTTAAAGATAATCGAGGGAAGTGGGCCCCGAACTATGAAGGGCCTTTCGTTGTAAAAAGGACTTTCTTCGGAGGAGCCCTGGTGCTCACCAACATGGATGGCGAGGAGCTACCTTCACCCGTGAACTCTGATGTTGTCAAGCAATACTACGCTTAGGATCTGGGGCAATTGAGGAAGTCGCTGCATGTTCTTTTATTTTTGTGTATGTGTTAGTGTTTAGCTCTACTGAGCTTTAAAAGATTGGCTAAGATTTTGTTAAAACATAAGCACTTAGACAATGAAGGAAAGCTGGAGTTGCTGCACATGATGTCCAACGATATGTCAAGGAATAAGATCGGGCTGCACAATGCACAAGGCAAGATAAAATGTCAAATGAAGAATTGAAGTTGCAGGATCCACGATGTCGGATACAATGTCCTGACATCCTGCCCGAGAATACTGGAGTTGCTGTACAATGCAAGATAAAAGTCAAGTGCAGAATTGAAGTTGCAGGATCCACGATGTCGGATACAATGTCCTGACATCCTGCCCGAGAATACTGGAGTTGCTGTACAATGCAAGATAAAAGTCAAGTGCAGAAGTGAAGCTGCAGGATCCACGATGTCGGACACGATGTCCTGACATCCGGCCCGATAATACTGGACACATAAATCTGTTATATCTTTAACAGATTATTGTGCAGTTAGCAAGAGATAAGAAGATCTATCTTTAGGAACGAATTAAAAGATCATTATAGTTCGAATTTCAAAGTAGAAGAGTTCGTTCAGGGATTAAAGATTAAAGATTAAAGATTCAAACTAAAAGATCAAAAGTTATCTTTTAGTTCTTTAACTGCAGATTTTTTCAGAAGAAGATAGATCTCCTCCAGCACAAGCCGTTGCAGCCCAGAAACGCAAATTGCTATATAATCATGGAGGCTGCACGAGTTCTGTACCAAGTCCGGGATTGAAGAGTTATTTTGTGAGTTTTGGGACTTGAGTCTTTTGTGAGCCACCTTGATGGTACCCTAACATCAAGTGTTGGACCTATGTGTGTAGAGTTGATCTCTTGTGTGTAGAGTTGATCTCTTGTGTCTAGAGTTGATCTCTAGTGTGTAGAGTTGATCTCTTTTGTTCAGAGTTGATCTCTGGTGTGTCTTTGACTTAATTGTAAACACGGGAGTGTGAGTGAGAGGGAGTGAGCAGAGGTTCTCATATCTAAGATTGGGTCTTAGGTAGAGATCGCACGGGTAGTGGTTAGGTGAGAAGGTTGTAAACAGGGGCTGTTAGACCTTGAACTAACACTATTGAGAGTGGATTTCCTCCCTGGCTTGGTAGCCCCCAGATGTAGGTGAGGTTGCACCGAACTGGGTAAACAATTCTCTTGTGTTATTTACTTGTTTAATCTGTTCATACGGACACATATAATCTGCATGTTCTGAAGCGTGATGTCGTGACATCCGGTACGACATCTGTCCCCCAGTATCAGAATTTCAGTATGTCCTTCTTGGTTTCCCCCAGGGATTCCTGTCCGCTGTAATTTCTCATCACAGTCTTTTAAAAGAAAAGAATATGCAATTGAGGTTCTGGTCTTCACTTTGTGTTTCAAGCTATGTCCAAAATTTGATAACCTGAGCCTTTTTGCTCAGTCCATGGGATGCCCCAAGCACTTAATTAAAACTGAACCTGACCAGCTTTCACTAAAAGGATTATTGCATTTGAAAACGCTCATGCATACGCATACGCATGCATATTTTGTTATCTTATGACAGGAGCAAAATCGTCTTAGGCAGTCGTCAAATGTCGGGACGGGTCTAAAGGCAGAAACCAATCGAGGTAAAACGATAACGCGGCCACAGTTTGCTGCGCGATGTCGTTTCCTGCTTTCAGGTACTTAGGGACGGACGCAAGTAGAGGCTAGGATCACGATCGATAGGTCGTCATCTCATGCCCAGCACAGGACAAGCGGAAAGCGCAGTTGGGGGACAACCTAGTTTCCTTTAAACTCCCAGTAATTATTACTGTTGTTTCTTTAAAGTAAAAATCGGATGCCTCATCTACCCAAAAGGGGGTTTGAGTAAGCGAACGCCGACCCATAGAGAGCACATACTTGTGTGTTCCCAAAAAAAAAATACAGGTTAGCTCGCCTGGGCGAGCACCCCTGCACCTGGAAACATAAAAACGAGGGAGGGGGAGTTTTTCTCCACCCAAAACTCTCCTCCCTCATTCAAAAAATGCAAACACCCACGGAATTTGCGGATTTTCACCCCTAGGCCACCATTTTTGCGCTTTTGCTTCCATTCTTAGTGTTTTTGGTCACTCCATACAAGTAAGTGCACTACCCTTTGGTTTCTAGCTTTCCATTGATGCCTTTTATGCTTTGAATGGTATATAGTTTGGCCAATTCCGTGAGACAATTTGGGGCAAATTTGTGCTTTGTTTCTTTGAATTGAGGGGTTGTAGGGGATGGCCTTAGGCCTAGGTTGTGTTCTGAAATAATGGGGCAAGCCACATTGCCCCTATTCCCTTGTTATTGGCACCCAAAAGTGCGCCCACCAAGTGCTCAGTGAAATGCCTCAATGGAGTTTGGGCATGGTTTTGTGAACTTTGGATTGTGGGGCTGAGTTGTGTGTATATGGACAGCATGTAGAGGTTAGAATAAGTGCCCAAATTAAGGACTTAGACCTAGGAATCCAAGCCTTTGGTTTTGAGTGCAAGAAAGCATAAAAATGAGGGCATTGTGATAGGGATTTCCCTTTAGGCCAGCAGCTGATTTTTGGGGCTGCACCATGATGTTTGCCTAGTTGTTTGAGAATGTTGTTCATCATGCACATATAGATGTAGAATAGGTGGCAAAATACCTCACAAGATATATGTATGTTGCATGTGGATAGAAAAAAGATACCTCACCAAATACCTTGTTGAATTGAAATGTAATTTGAGTAGCAAGATACTTGAATACGCATGAAATGTAATTTCTTTTGTAGCAAAGATTCTTTGGATATGCATGTGTACAAATTTAGCAAAGACATGTGTGTATATGATCTTGGGTGGCAGGAATACTTCAAGTATGCATGTGTATAAGTTTAGCAAAGAAATGCATGTATGTAATTTGGGTAGCAAAATGCTTTGAATATGCATGAGTATGGTTTTTAGGTAACCGAGCATCTCGCGTGCATGTATGATCATAAAAGTATGTATGTGAGTTTGCCCTAAATTGATGTTTGTGTTGGAAGCAGTTGTATGCCATTTTTACTTTGTCAACCTTTAAATTGACACTTCCTTGAAAATTGACTTTCCAAACATTTGTCTTCACTGGAAATGGCTCCGAAAAAGCTTTCCACGAAGAGGTCTAGGAGAGACGCCGCGGCGGAAGGGTCCAGTGCCGCCCCCGAGTTTGATAGCCACCGTTTCCGGAGCGCCGAGCACCAGCAGCGCTTTGAGGCCATCAAAGGATGGTCGTTCCACAGAGAGAGGCGCGTCTAGCTCAAGGAGGATGAGTATACAAATTTTCAGGAGGAGATAGCTCGCAGACATTGGACGTCGTTGGTGACTCCCATGGCTAAGTTTGACCCTGAGGTAGTCCTGGAGTTTTATGCTAATGCTTGGCCCACAGAGGAGGGAGTGCGAGACATGCGTTCATGGGTGAGGGGTCAATGGATTCCCTTTGACGCAGATGCCCTCAGCTAGTTCCTGGGTGACTCGCTAGTTTTGGAGGAAGGCCAGCAGTGCGAGTTCAGCCAGAGGAGGAACAGGGCCGACGGGTTCGATGAGGAGGCCATTGCCCAACTGTTATGCACACCGGGGCAGGATTTCGCCCGGACCGCTGCAGGGAGGCGGGTGCGGATCATGCGCACCAATATGACCACATTGACCCAGACATGGATGACACTGCTGCTCAGCAATGTCCTGCCTAGCGATCATAACTCCTATCTCCCTCTGCCTAAGTGCCAGTTGGTGTATGCCATCCTGACACGGATGAGCGTCCACGTGGCCCAGGTGATTGCTGACGCCATCTATTTGTTTGCAGGTATTCCACCCACCAGGCACCCTCTAGACCCGGATAAATCTAAAAGGGCCCTGGGGTTTTCGGCGTTGATTACGGGCCTTTGCCAGTCATTCGGGGTTCCCGTCGCCCCCAGTAAGGTGATCTGACCGCCGATCACCCGGGCCTTCATCGAGAAGTATTGCACGCCTAGGCAGGCGCAGGGTGAGGCACATCAGGTCGCAGACACACCGTCACCACCTCATCAGGCCGATCCTGTTGGATCACTAGGCATGGAGCGTTATCTACAGCACTTGGTTCGCCAGTAGGCGGCCAACCATCGGGGGCAGGTGCATATACATGAGTGTCTCTACCGGTTCAGCCTCATTCAGCAGGGGTAGGGTTTCGCTCCTTTTGCATGCCCTACTCCAGAGCAGTTTGGGGCTGAGGTCGCATGACCCGGAGACTGGCCCGAGGCCCAGGCAGGGGAGGAGCCTGCAGGATCCCCAGGTGAGGCAGAGGAGGCTCGTATGGATGAAGAAATGACGGACTTGCTCGATTTCTTGGGAGGAAGCGGAGCCACGTGACCGAGGTCACCACACTTTTGTTATTGACATTATTGTTTTCTGTTAGTTTGCTATTGACATTTTCTGTTATTGTCTATGTTGCTATTGACATTACTATGTTTCTATTTTTGTGTATATGGTTACTAACGTTGTTGTTATTATTTTTTGTTGTTTCCATTTGGCGTTATGGCTCTCAGTTATTTCGTCACCGTTTTTTTTGCGACTTACCATTTCATGCGTTTTTTTTTCGTTTATCTTGTGGTTAGATGTAAGTAGGTAGTGTGCGCCCTCGTCCGCACGACCTTTTCAGAGAGAAGAAGAGAAAAATAAAAAAGAAGAGGAAATGAACAAATGATAATAACTTAAAAAAGAAGAAAAAAAAGAAGAAAGGAAAAAATAATAATAAGTGGTCTAGCTAAAAAAAATCAATATGCTTTTGAAAAGAGATAACTTCCAACTTTTCTTTGAAAAAATTCACTGATCATGACCAGTTTTTGAAAAAAATGTGTATACACCTGAAGGGTGAATGCTGTGAAAATTTTCCCAAATACCCAAAATGGACTCGGATGAATGCACAAATTGATAAAATAACATATTTTGGTAACATTGGGTTGACTTAAATAGAGGAAATGAATCATGAGCCCTAGCATCACATGACCATAAAAACTTGAGGCTTGAGTGTCCACATGGGTGCATGCAAGACCAGTTTTGCATAAAATTTCTTAATCATCATTGTTGCATGTGTATCATGGAAATAATGTAGGACATCCCCTTTATCCCCGAACCGCTGGCCAAACCCTGACAGATATCATGTCCAACAGTTCTACAAGCCTTGAGCCAAAATCCCAACTTACCATAAACCTTTCCCTCGGAAGCAAACAAAAAAAGAAAACAAAAGAAGAAAATTCCCAATCAAAGAGTGAGAGAAAGCAAGAACATGAAAGAAAGAAAATTCCCGATAAAGGATCGGAAGAAAACAGAAGAAATATGTAGAAAGGTCTTTAGACCAGACAACATCTGAACAAAACAGAATTGTCACCAAGTAAACAAACAAGAAAAGAAAGGAAACCACAACCTAAAGTGGTTCTCTCCCTTTGATTGCCAACCAAAATCCTGTGTGTCGGTGGCTTGTTCACCTCACACTAAACAAAAACAGAAAAGGAAAAGGCCAAGAACACTCAAAACCATATTTCCCACCAGAAAGCCCATTCCCAAGAAAAGTCCTATTGATCCCTGATCACGCGTGTAATCTTTGATTTGATAGGGAATTATTTGCAAAATCATATCTATGGTTCGAAATTAGGATGAAACACTTACCCGTGTGAGATTGATACACTTTGAGTGATTTCCTTCTATTTTTGTTGAACCCAGTGTTTCCTCTAAATGGTCATTTAGAAACGAAATGCTAACGTCCAAAATCTCATTAATGGTTATGAGAGAATTTCATCAGCATACTCTCCTTCCCCGATAGACACATTGTTTTTCATCCAAAAAGCATATGTTGCTCTGATCAGTTGGAAGTTTTGTCTCTTTACTAAAGCAAGTTCGCATTTTAGTGAAGAAAACACCGAGGCTATTTTAGTCTCACAAGTTATCCAGAACTACGTAGGTCTGAGTTCCTCATTGATGATACGTAGGAGCAAGAGCCTCGCTTTTGTCGGCCGCCCCACAATCTCTGTCATACTGACCCTAAGGTCGTGTGACATGCGGAGACAAATTATGGTCATTTCGCTCACCTTTTTGCCATCCAGACACAATCGTGTCCGATGGCACGCAGAGACAAATTATGGTCATTCTGTGCCCTTTTGTCATCCAGAGGCGACGAGCCCGATGACATGCGGAGACAACTTATGGTCATTCCGCTCACCTTTTCGCCATTCGGAGACAATCGTGTCTGATGGCACGCAGAGACAAATTATGGTCATTCTGCGCACTTTTGTCATCCAGAGGCGGCGAGCTCGATGACATGCAGAGACAAATTATGGTCATTCCGCTCACCTTTTCGCCATTCGGAGACAGTCGTGTCCGATGGCACGCAGCGACAAATTATGGTCATTCTGCGCCCTTTTGTCATCTAGAGGCGGCGAGCCCGATGACATGCGGAGACAAATTATGGTCATTCCGCTCACCTTTTCGCCATTTGGAGATAGTCGTGTCCGATGGCACGCACAAACAAATTATGGTCATTCTGCACTCTTTTGTCATCCAGAGGCGGCGAGCTCGATGACATGCGGAGACAAATTATGGTCATTCCGCTCACCTTTTCGCCATTCAGAGACAATCGTGTCCAAATGGCTCGTAGAGACAAATTATGGTCATTCTGCGCCCTTTTGTCATCCAGAGGCGGCGAGCCCGATGACATGCGGAGACAAATTATGGTCATTCCTCTCACCTTTTCGCCATTCAGAGACAATCATGTCCGATGGCACGCAGAGACAAATTATGGTCATTTTGCGCCCTTTTGTCATCCAGAGGCGGCGAACCCGATGACATGCGGAGACAAATTATGGTCATTACGCACCTTTTGCCATCCAGATACGATTGTGTCCGATGGCACGCAGAGACAAATTTTGGTCATTCCGCACCTTTTGCCATCCAGATACGATCGTGTTTGATGGCATGCAGAGACAAATTATGGTCATTATGCACCTTGTGTTAACCAAAAGGAACGAATTCGGTAGTATCAGGATGATGTTGGTCGTTCGGTGCTGATCATTTTCAAAATTTTTGCAAGTTCCGCTGGCGGGGAGATTGACCGGCTGAATGGTGTTCCGCACGAATGAAATTAGTGTCTTATCTTTACTTCCCTTTTATCTCCAATAAAAGACAAGTAAAGAGGGGCAACTGTCATACCCTAATTTCTTCCGGGGACCATCTGTTTGGTGGGATGCAACCTTCGCTTGACCACTTCGAGGTACTTGACACCCCTCGTTAGGCAATCCGTGAAGTTCCGCGACATGTTGGGAGTTGAAAGGAAGTGTTAATACGCAATCCGTAAAGTTCCGTAACATTTCGGAAGCCAAAGAGGGGATGATTGCGTAATCCGTAAGGTTTCGTGACGTTACGGAAAGAAAACAAGTATCGTTACGTAATTCGTAAAGTTTCGTAACGTTACGGAAAAAGAATCAGCAAAAAAAAGGGCAGAGGGGGTGTATTTAGTAAACAGGGGTGTGCAAATAGCAATCAAGCCCACTTGGGACTTCCAGGATCTTCCAACAGAAGGCGGTGCCTTTTGGTGGAAGCAACCTAGCTCGCCTGGGTGAGTTGGGTGGCAACCACCTCCCTCTTTTCCCCTATAAATAGGGGAAGGAGGGAAGAACAAAATTGTTCAACCCTCCTGGTATCTGAGAATCACTTAAAATTAGTGAGAAAAATTGTTTCCGTGAATAAAATCCAAGCCGAGGCGCTTCTATAATGCTTCTGAGACGTTTTCGTGGGGGATTTCGCGAAGATTTGCCACCGTTCTTCATTGTTCTTTGTCGTTCTTCGGTCTTCAACCGGTAAGTTCCTGAAATCAAACTTTTCAATTCATTCTATGTACCCTTAGTGGTCCCCATTTGTTTCACATGCTTTTTTTTCATTTCATTTACTTTCCGTACCCCCTTTTGACGTGCTTTAGTCATTTATTTAAGTCATTTTCTCGCTTAATCAAAAACAAAATAAATTTCCACCGATCATTTGAATTGTAACATCTTTTAATTTCTGTTAAAATGAAATCCGACCATTCTGTCATGCCGTAACCACGTTTAAAACAAAAAAAGAGGCAAAATAATAATATAATAAGCAAAAATTATCTTTTAATAAAATAATAAAAAAAAAATCAATCGGACATTTTTTTTCTTTGGGATTTTTCTTTCTTAACTGAATTGACTAAATAACCAAAGTGAAACTAAGGCTAAAATCAATTCATAAACCAAGCTTTTGTCGTCACCTAAAAAACCATTTTTAAGGTCCAACGCCTTGAAATGGTCCTCGTCGCTTTTATTGGTTAAACGTGGATTTTAAAGACCTAAAACCAACACATAAGCTTTGTCACTTCTTTCAAAAAACCAAGAGATCATTAATGGTCCAATGCCTTAATGTTTTCTCTCCTTTCAAAAGAATCGAAAGATCGTTTAAATGGTCCAACGCCTTAAATGACCCTTCCGTTCAATAAAAATATATCTTGCAAAAAAGGATGAAAACAATTTAACCAATGTTTAGTTCTCGAAGAACTACGTAGGTCTGATTTCCTTACCACAATTGAGGAATACGTAGGAGCAAGGGAAACACCCTTTTCGACCACAAAAAGATAAAAAATATAAAAGGCAAAAAAAGACATAAAGACGTAAAAGGGAACATAAAACAAATTGAAGTCATGTTTGCACACTTGATTAAAGGTTGTCGTCCCTTGTGACGGATGTGTGGGGTGCCAATACCTTCCCCGTGCGTAAATACAACTCCTAAACCTTTCACTTAAAGTTCGTAGACCACGTCTTTTTCGGTTTTTCCGACGTTTTCCTCAAAATAAACGTTGGTGGCGACTCCGTGCATTTTCCTTTCTTGAAAGACGCACCCGTGAGCCCTCACGTCGCCCTCCCGCCGAAGGGTAGGTTGCGACACTTGTGTCCTAACATGATGCCTTCTTGAACCATAAAATGACATTTCTCCCAGTTAAGTACCACATTGGATTCTTCACTACCGCTGTAACACCTTGTCTAGATTTGCTAAACAATTCTCAAAAGATGCACCAAAGACTGAAAAATCATCCATAAAGACTTCAGTGCATTTCTCTACCATGCCAGCAAAGATAGCCATCATACATCTTTGGAACGTAGCAGGAGCATTACATAACCCAAATGGCATGCGGCGATAAGCAAAAACACCGAAGGGACATGTGAAAGTTGTCTTTTCTTGGTCTTGGGGGTCTACAACAATCTGATTATAACCTGAATATCCATCCAAAAAATAGTAGAAAGATTACCCTGCAAGTCTTTCGAGCATTTGATCCATGAAGGGAAGCGGGTAGTGATCTTTTCTTGTGGCTTCATTAAGCTTTCTATAGTCAATGCATATATGCCATCCTGTGACTGTTCTGGTAGGAATTAGTTCATTTTGATCATTCTTCACTACTGTCATTCCTCCCTTTTTTGGAACAACTTGAACAGGACTAACCCATGAGCTATCTGAAATTGGATAAATGAGGCCCGCCTCTAGTAATTTGAGCACCTCTTTTCTTACCTCTTCCTTCATTATAGGATTCAACCTTCTCTGAGGCTGTCGCACTGGTTTAAAATTGGTTTCCAGATTGATTTTATGCATACTATATGATGGGCTGATTCCCTTCAGATCTAAAATGTGCCAACCAATAGCCGCTTTACGACGTTTTAGAATCTGCACCAGTTGATCCTCTTCTTCCTTCTTTAAAGAGTTACTAATTATGACCAGTTTAGTCTCGTCATCTTCCAAGAAAATATACTTTAGATGTGCTAGAAGGGTTTTTAATTCTGCTTTGGGCTTTTCTGGTGGTCTCATTTTCTCCAATTTTTCAAAAACCACACGATCAACACGATTGTCTTTCGGATCATCACACTCTTCATTATCGACTAAGCTGTCTATCTCATCACCCAATTCTTTTTCCAAAGGAAAATGTTGTATCATGGTTGAAGTTGTTAATACTATTTCCTGTTCCACCTCTTCCTCCTCAGAACAAGCATCACCCATATCTGAATGTTTCATGGCCTCAAAGAGGTCAAAAGAGACTTTTCGATCCTCTATAGTGAGTTCCAATCTACCTTTCTCTATTCCTCTAACATAGCCAGCAGCGGCCGAGCAGGAGTATTCTGGAGTACTGGAGACTTCAGACATTTCCTCTTCAGTGGTCATCTGATGATGGATGGAGGTAACTTGAAAAATGCTTTCTTGATACGTTTCAGTATCTACACGTTCTTCCTCTTGTCTGGCCACAGTGTTAGCCATGTCATCCACCAACTTACTAATTTGAGTTGCAGTTCTTCTAAAAGCCTATTGCATTGACTCTACTGTATCTTTAAATTGCATTATTAGGTCATCCAGATTAATAACTCCTTCTGCTTTATCATCATAATCTAGTTGCCAGCATGACTCCCAGTGATAGCCTGCAGAAGATTGGTTCCTTTGAAATTGAGTTCCCTGCTATTGCATTCCATAACAAGATCCTTTAGAGCTGGCTTGGTATGTCATGAAGTCTGCCAAAATACTCTCAAGATCAGGGACTCTTTCCTCTTCAAGGTATTCATACATGACCGATTCCTGTCTTCGATCATGGTTATTTATAGAATAAAAATAACAAATGTCTTTATGCTGCTCTCCTCTAGCTAAATCACAGTTCATTAATGGTGTCGCAACCTACCCTTTGGCGGGAGGGCAACGTGAGACTCACGGGTGCATCTTCCAAGGAAGGACACGTTTATTCGAGGAAAACGTCGGAAAAACCGGAAAAGGCGTGATCTATGAACTTTAGGTGTGAAAGTTTCGGGAGTTGTATTTACGGACGGGGAAGGTATTAGCACCCCACGCGTCCGTCACAAGGGACGACAACTTTTAATCAAGTGTGCAAATATGACTTCAATTTGTTTTGTTTTCCCTTTTTTACGTTTTTATGTCTTTTTATGCCTTTTTGTATTTTTAATCTTTTTGTGGTCGACAAGGGTGTTTCCCTTGCTCCTACATTTTCCTCAATTGTGATAAGGAAATCAGACCTACGTAGTTCTTTGAGAACTAAACGTTGGTTAAATTGTTTTTATCCCTTTTTGCATGATATATTTTTATTGTATAAAAGGTCATTTTAAGGCGTTGGACCATTAAACGATCTTTCGATTCTTTTGAAAGGAGAGAAAACATTAAGGCATTGGACCATTAATGATCTCTTGGTTTTTTGAAAGAGGTGACAAAGCTTATGTGTTGGTTTTAGGTCTTTAAAATCCATGTTTAACCAATAAAAGCGAAAAGGACCATTTCAAGGCGTTGGACCTTAAAAATGGTTTTTAGGTGATGACAAAAACTTGGTTTATGAATTGATTTTAGCCTTAATTTCACTTTGGTTATTAGTCAATTTGATTAAGAAAGAAAATCCCAAAGAAAGAAAACGTCCAATTGATTTTTTTGATTATTTTTATTTAAAGATATTTTTTGATTATTTATATTATTATTTTGCCTCTTTTTGGTTTTAAACGTGGTTACGACATAAAAGATCGACCGGATTTTATTCTAACAGAAATTAAAAGATATTACAACTCAAATGATCGTTGGAAATTTATTTTATTTTTTGATTAGGCAAGAAAATGACTTAAATAAATGACTAAAACACGTCAAAAAGGGGTAAAGAAAGCAAATGAAATAAAAATAAAAGCATGCGAAACAAGTAAGGACCACTAAGGGTACATAGAAAGAATGGAAAGGTTCGAATTCGGGAACTTACCGGTTGAAGACCGAAGAACGACGAAGAACGAACGAAGAACGATGAAGAACGATGAAAAACCTTCGCGAAATCGCCCACGGAAACGTCTCGGAAGCGTTACGGAAGCGCCTCGGCTTGGATTTTCTTCACGGAAACAATTTTTCTCACTAATTTTAAGTGATTCTCAGATACTAGGAGGGTTGAACGAATTTGTTCTGCCCTCCTTCCCTTATTTATAGGGGAAAAGAGGGAGGTGGTTGCCGCCCAGCTCGCCTGGGCGAGCTGGGTTGCTTCCACCAGAAGGCATCGCCTTCTGTTGGAACATCCTGGAAGGCCCAAGTGGGCCTGATTGCTATTTGCATACCCCTATTTACTAAGATACTAGATGAGTTGAGATCCCTTAAGTTGTGGAAAGAAAAAGAAGAGAGATAAGAAAAAGGAAAAAAAAAGAGTGGAAGAAATAAGTCAAGATGAAAGAGAGAAAATAAGAGAGGAAGAAAGAAGAAAAATAATGAAAGAAATGAAAAGAGAAAAACATGGCTCCTATAGTAGTCATAACTCTTGCAAGAACCTAAGTGAAGAACTTCGTGACTATTATGAAGGAAGGCATAGGTCACATCTTAGACCTCACTCCCATAGGAAAGAAAATGAAAGAAATCCTCAAGAGGCTAACATTAACCTCCCATACTTCCATGGGAAGGACAATGTAGAGGCTTACTTAGATTGGGAAATAAGGATAGAGCAAAAACTTAAAAGAAAGTCTACTTTAAAATCTTATGGCTCTCATTCTTATCCAAAGAAAGACCAAGGTCTAAGCATCTTAGGGGCAG
The DNA here is from genome assembly GCF_000004515.6 of Glycine max. Classification (NCBI taxonomy): domain Eukaryota; kingdom Viridiplantae; phylum Streptophyta; class Magnoliopsida; order Fabales; family Fabaceae; genus Glycine; species Glycine max. The sequence continues at coordinate 23,459,025 of NC_038245.2, read as the reverse complement.
CACCTTCTAAGCCCAAAGATGATAAGGGGAAGACAATACAAATGCAACCCCCTAAGGCTAGTATGCAAGAAAAAACTAGCTCTATAAAGTGCTTTAAATGTCTTGGAAGAGGACACATTACTTCTCAATGTCCCACCAAGAAAACCATGATTATGAGGAGCCAAGACATTTATAGTAGCCAAGATGAAGCTACTACTTCACCTTCCTCTAGTGAAAGTGAAGAAGCAAAAGGGGAAGAATCTAGTGAAGAAATCTACCCCCAAGAAGAAGGACAACCTTTAATGGTTAAGGAGGAGTGTAAGGAGGTAAGTGTCTCCTCCAAGAGGTTAGCTAAGAAGGAAAGGCATTTTTAAATAAAGATAAATATTAAAGAAATTTCCCCTCTTAGACAACCTCCACATTTTCTCCTTTGTAAAAAGACACTTGTTAGCATTGCCACACCTCTTGGGCTTGAGTTTATTCCTCAGGTAAAGGAGTTGTTGGATGAGGGTTTGGTTTGCAAGAGCTTAAATCCTTGTGCTTTGTTGGCGCCCAAAATAGGTATTATTAGGCACCAAATCCCTAAAATAGGTGGTATGATGAATGTTTTGAGTGGTGCAATCTCTTTTGTAAAATCACTCATGCACCTAACATCTTCATGATTAGTGTACATATGGACTAATTAGGTAGGTTTGTTCTTATTTTTAGTTTCAATATAAACTTAGGTACTCATATGGGACACCTTAGGTTTGTCATACTTTTTGGTAGGAATAATCAACATGAAAATACAGAAAAAGGTATGTTTATTGCATTACTTTTCTTAATTTTTTAAATAGTGATCAAGGGGTTCCCATGAACCCTAAGAGAATAAATGTCATTCCGGAGTGGCCCACTCCACCAAGTATAAGAAAGATTTGGGGCTTCCATGACTTGACAAACTTTTACAAAAGGTTTGTCCCATATTTTTGTATACTTGTAGCACCACTCATTGAGTTGGTGAGGAACCATGTTCCTTCATGAGAAGATACCCAGGAAATGGGTTTTCAGACCTTACCTTACTTCAACATACCAAACACCACTAATACATATGTTTTTGTTCTTTTTACAGGTGTTGAGGAAAAAAGCCCATAGTTTCAAGAACCTCAGGATTTGAGGTCAAATCCTTTTCAAGGGGGAGGGAATGATGCAATCCTACCCCACAAGGGCATTGGATAGAAGACTCCAAGTAGATTGGGCCAGAGATGCAAGAGAAGGCCCTAAGGTTCTCATGAGCCTTAGGGCAGATTTCGAGCCCATGGACTAAGTATGAGCCCACTTATCTTTGTATATATTAGATTAAGGTTTCATTATTTTTGGGCCTTGTATTTAGGACTCCATAATGTAGGTAGGGTACCCTAGAAATGTAGGATTTTTCAGCCCTTGTATTTTAGGGCACCTAGATTAGTTTTTGTATTAGGGGTAGTTTTGTAATTTCAAATGCATTAAGTGAATATTTGATGTGTGTGTTGGAAAATAAATTTAATTAACTTGGGAGAAGCCCAATCCAATTAAATTTTAGAGGGGGGGTGATGAGAATCATGAAACTGGCCAAATACAGGCTACAGGCCCAAGTGGAGAAGGACGAAGGCCCAAGTGGAGAAGGACAAAGCCCCCGAGTGGAGAAGGATGAAGGCCCAAGTGGAGAAGGATGAAGGCCCAGAAGCAGAGACACTATCAAGACTATTAATTGTTGCTGAAGGCCCAAACTAATTTGAAGGCCCAAGTTAAATATGTTTTTTAGTTATAATTTTTATTTATTGTAATTTTGGCCCAAACTGTTTAGAAGACCCATGTCTATTTTTATCTTTTTGTTCAGATACACTATAAGTATTGGTTTTTGTTTTCAATAAGAAACTTTTGGCATTTTCATAAAATTTGGTGAGAGTTTCTCTCTGGGTTCCTTGTTGAACCAATTATCAGACTTATCAAGGTAATCCTTGTGGCGTCTACCATGACTTATCTTCCTTCACTGGAAGTGGCGTCTACCTTGACTTATCTTCCTTCACTGGAAGTGGCATCTACCCTGACTTATCTTCCCTCTTTGGAAGTGGCATCATCCAAACATTGTAACCTATATCAAGCGATCCGCTCCTAGTCAGGTTCACATCAGGAGGTGAGCATTTGCTTGCCACACCCCATTGCCACATCATATAGTCGCACTTTGTGCATGTCCTTCATGCTTTACATGCCTCATGACACCTAAGCACAATTAGTGCAGAATCTTGGACTTGATCTTGGATTAGTGGGTTGAACCATAACTAAAATTCACTAATCATAATTAGTGAAAATTTGGCTCCACAAATTCAATTTCAAATCCAAGTGAAATTTGAATAGAAATTCAAATTTCCCTCCAATTTTGTGTGACACCTAGGCTATAAATAGAGGTCATGTGTGTGCATTTTTTTCAACTTTGATCATTTGAGAATTATATTTCAAAGTTCAGACCTCTTTTGAGGCACAAATTCCGTTCTCCCTCTCTCCTTCTCCCTCCATTCTTCTTCTCCTACCTCCAAGCTCTTATCCATGGCTTCCTATGGTGGTGAGCTTCTTCTTGACTCATCTTCTCCTTGAAGTGGCGTCTCCTCTCAACTCTTTTTCTTCTCCATTCCGCTGCCATTAAAATTCAAGAAGCAAAGGACTCCATTGATGAAGAAGATCCAAGGCCTACAAGCTCCAATGGAGCCACATCAGTAAAGTAGGGTTTCGAGAAATACTTATCGCAGCTTTATTATCACATTAGATAGGGATGCTTCCTTCTTATATATATTGCAGTCTTCCAATTGATTCTTTATCCATATCAGTTGAGTACAACAACTTGTTGCTAATTTGTACTCTGCTTTTACATTGGACAGTGCTACTAATCCTTGCTTTTTGCTAATCCAAGTGACTAGGTTTTCACCAATGAGTGGCAGCTTCCACTAGTGCTTTTTCTTTCAAGTTTGTCACCAACATAGTCAACATCACAGTAACTAATCAACCTAAATTGCTAGCTATGCTTAAAGCAAAGACTAAGATTAGGAGTTCCAATTTAATATCTGAATATTCTTTTGACAACAGTTAAATGAACTTCTCTTAGGTCTTGTTGGAATCTGGCACATTGATAAATGTCAAATTTATCGGATTTTCATATGCATTTTGTGATGTTTATTTGGCATTTTAGTTAACTATAGGCCTTGTTTTGAATCAAATTAGCTTTAAATTCAGTTTTTACTTTGTCTTAGGTAGAATTTTATGTTTTAGTTATTTTTAATGAATTTTTGCTAGTTTTTTTTTTTGCAAAAACAGGTCATTCTAGCCAGAGCTCCAAAGGCTCAAAATTAGCAAAAAGTTCTACAAAGAGAAATTGGAAAAATTAAAATGAAAAGCTTGGAAAATCAAGAGCAAGATATTTTTTAAGGATAAATCAACTGAAGAAAAAGATAATTACTTGAATTAATTAGAGATATTATTTGTTTGTAATTTCTTGTGATTATCTCCTTAATTAACCCCAACTACAATTTTATAAATAGGAGGCTAGACATTCATTATAACAGTGTAGAAGTTCTGAGCAGTTTTTCAAAATTATATTTTAGACTTCCACCTAATATACGTCTCCATTATTCCATTAGACACTCTATTTTTTATTGTATTATTTTTATGAGTATAATTCCTTCCACCTAGTAAAGGAAAGGATGAACCTTGTTTCACTTAGAGATAGGAGAGCATAGGTCTAGGAATTAGGAAAAGTTTTAAGTTTGGAGTGGCAATGCACCACTCAAAGGGAAAAAAATAAAGGGTACCAATAAGCTACCACATGAACAAAGGTTGAAGTTATTATTCTCATTCTCTCTTGTAAAGTATTGAAAATGGAAAAATCTAAAAAACAAAAAAAAGAAAAAAGAAAAACAAGAGAGAAGAAAAGTAAAGAAAAAAAAATCAAAAATTGAGGACAAAGCAAACTATGTATGATATTGAAAATATGGGGTACCAAGGATTGGTAGGAAGTTAATGAAAATCCAATGAATAGACTAAATGTTTTCCTTCCTTTGAGTTACTATTGAATATCTAGAAAAACTAATTTTCCTTTTTAGCCAAGCCCCATGTATTTCGACAGCGAGTACGTGATCCTCCAAATAAGCTGGTCCTTAATAAGGCAGCACATGATGAGCAAAACTAAAAAATGCTAGTGTTATGCTACTGAATGATAAGTTTTTTTTTAACTCCAAACTTAAAGCTAAAAACTATCCTAAATGAATGTATTGTAAAAAGTAAGAGTTAGAGAGCTAGGTTGCCTCCCAGTAAGCGCTTCTTTAACATCAATAGCTTGACGTATGGTATGTGGATTGTCAAGGTGTTGTTGGAGAGCCGATTCGTTGGGAAAATCTTCAATGCCTTGAATTTATAGTAGAACATTTGTTTCTTGCTCTCTCTAAGTGTGTAGACTCATTTATGAACATTGATGGTTACATGAGTGATTCTCATGAAGGATCTTCCTAGAATGATTGGAACTTGTTGATCCTCGTCTATGTCCATGACAAAAAAAATTAATTATAAATATTAAATGATTTACATTTATTGTCATGTTTACCGATTTCCATAGTGTTTTCTTTTTAGAACCATCGACAAATTTTAGAGACATGTTGGTGGACTTTAGGTTAAGGCTCTAAAATCAATAAAAGTTGATGATATCTAAAACACAAACTTGAAAATAATTTAGTATTTTTTATCAGTAGAAAATAACTAACTACTATATTCTTTATTCTCTTTCAATAAAAAAAATTGAAAATATTTTTTTGTGTGATCATTCAGGGACTAAAAATTAAAATTCTTCAATCTGCATGGTTTTAAATTTCAATCAGCAACAACAATTGACTGCAATGTAAAAGTATTTTGAATCGCTGCAACCGAAATGCGACCATAATTGCAACCGTATTAACCATATTTTCCTTGAATTATCTGTAATGTAAATAATTTTTAACTCATTGCAACCGCAACTGTAATTTAAAATCATGATATAAAGTCTCACTGCTAGATTTTTTAGGGTTGTGAAGTTAAGGGCAGAAAGACTCAAAGAATAAGCTGGAACAAAATTGACAAACAAATAAGAAAGGAGGACTGTGATTTAGATATGTTAGAGCCTTTAATATGTGATGACTCATTGACGTCCAAGGTCCTTAATAAAGCTCGTTATTTTTCACATAAATTCGCTTTTGAAGTTGTGATATGGTATAGAGCGAGTAATGTAATTTGGTCTAGCAGGTGTTGAAAGCAAAATGAATTATTAAGGTTTTAGAGCCATAGGTGCATAGTTTTAAAATGCAAATGCGGTCATTGTGACTACTGTGATGCAGATTGTGGCTGTTGCGACGTGAAATTATTTTATGTTTGTCCCAAACATTATTGTAATGATTAGTCAGAACTTGGACTCATTAGGTGAAGGTGTACGTTTAGTGATAAGTGGCTCCCAAAATTTCCTACTTATTTAATTCTACAAAATGAGTACCCGAACTTGGCTTTGGAATTGTGTGTTCGGGATTTAATTCACCAAGATATACGGAGTTGGAATGAATAATTGATTAACAGCCTCTTCTTACTAGAGGTGGCTTGCTATATAACATCTTTTCCAATTAGTCCGACACAAGAGATACACTAATTTGAATGTTTACCCTAGATGTCTTTTTCATAATTAAATCACTAGAAGTTCAACACATATATCATCTAGACGAAGCATTTCCAAGTATGGACGTACACGTTCTAACCCTGTATGCAAAGAAAAAAATTGTGAAACCTCCCCATTGTTCCTAAATGCAAACATATGGTATGGAGAGCTTGCACAAATATTCTCACCTTCACTAAATCATAAAAAGTTTGGTTGGTTTCCCACTGTCCATTTGAATTAACAAAGACAATATCACTTTGTTCAAATATTGGTTTGTCCATTTTTACGATTTCGTGATGCAGACATAAAATCTAAGGTTTTTAATACTCTATGAGCCAATTGGTAAAGTAGAAACCAATAAATTAATTAATGGGGGTTCTATGGGGGAAGAAATGGACTTCATCAACGATCTATTATTAAGAATTCGACTCTCAAATTAAATAAATCAAGCACAACAACAAAGTTTTACTTGAGGCAATTGTCAGTGTGGAAATGACCTACCATTAAGATACCGTCAAAATAAAGTTCATAATGTGACTTCATGTAAAGCTTGTAAGTCTTGGATCTTCTTCATCAATAGAGTTCTTTGCTTCTTAAAGATCGATGACAGCAAAATAGAGAAGGAGGAAAGCTGATTGGAGACGTCACTTCAAGGAAAAGATGAGTAAAAAACAAGCTCACCATCATATATAAGGAGCCATGGATAAGAGTTTGAAGGTAGGAGAAAATGAGTGAAAGGAGAGGGAGAGAGGGGAACAAAATTATGACAGAGAGGAGAGGGAGAATGAGGTTTGAACTTTGATGTCTAATTTCTTAAATGATCAAAGTTGCAAAATACACACACAAGGCATCTATTTATAACCTAAGTGTCACATAAAATTGAAGGAAATTTGAATTTGAATTTAAATTTGTGAAGTCAAATTTAGAGCCAAAATTTCACTAATTATGATTAGTGAATTTCAGCTATGCTTCAGTCTATTACTCCAAGATCAAATCCAAGATTCTCCATTAAGTGTGCAAATGTCATGAGACATGTAAAGCATAAAGGATATGCATAAAATGTGACTATATGATGTAGAAGCAAATGTCCACCTCCCCCTTAGGCTAGTATGAAACTTAATTGGATTGGGCTTCTCTGAATTCAATTAAATTTTTCCCCCAACACACACATCAAATAATGCACTTAATTCATGTGAAATTACAAAACTACCCCTAATACAAAAACTAGTCTAGGTGCCCTTAAATACAAGGTTTGAAAAATCCTACATTACTAGGGTATCCTAAACTTGTGGGGTATCCTCCCTACACTATGGAGTCCTAAATACAAGGTCCAAAAATAATAAAACTCTAATCTAATATGTACAAAGATAAGTGGGCTCATACTTAGCCCATGAGCCCAAAATCTACCCTAAGGTTCATGAGAACCCTAGGGCCTTCTCCTACACCCTTGGCCCAATCTTCTTATAGTCCCCTAACCATGGCTCTCGTGATGGGTCCCCTCCTTGGGAGATTTGCATCACTTCAATGCATCCATTAATGGCAAAAAAGGTAAAGGTTGTGATTGACAATAACATGCTACATATGAACTAGGAGGGGCTAAAGTAGCTGGCTTTCATTGGACCTTATATATGACACATCATATTTAACAATATATTTAGGTATAATAGTTAGTAAAAATGTTTTTAAAGATTTATTGTAACATTTAAAAAATGTCTCTGAATACTAATATGTTTAAGCAAATGTTGTGTATAACCTACTTTATGACGCCCAATTGGTCGTTGTCTAATATGAATAAATGTTACTTCACGACATTTTATTAAATGTTGTGTATAGTTCAAACACATATTAGTTATATTTATTTATATCTGATGATATTTTTTAAATTTTACCAAAAGTTTTAGCAATATTTTTAGGCAAAAAAATATTGAGATGCATGTGTCTATTGGAAGCTATTTTTTGTGGAGGCAATGTCTTCCAAGGTTATTTTGATGATGCCAAAGAATCAAGAGTCAAGCAAAATCCAAAGATTCAAGAATCAAGTTTCAAGAATCAAGATTCAAGATTCAAGAATCAAGTTTCAAGAATAATCAAGATCAAGATTCAAGACTCAAGATTCAAGAAACAAGGGAAGACTCAATCAAGATAAGTACTAAAAAAGTTTTCCAAAACATTGAGTAGCACAAGAAGTTTTCACAAAATCATTACCAAAGAGTTTTACTCTCTGGTAATTGATTACCAGAAGGTAGTAATCGAATACCAATGTTTTAAAACGTTAGATTTCAAATTTCAAGAGTCGCAACTTGTTTTTAAACAGTTTTAAATCATTTAAAACTTGTGTAATCGATTACACAATACTTGTAATCGATTACCAGAGCCTCTAAATGTTTTAATTTTCAAAATTCAAAATGAAGAGTCACATCTGTTGATGTGTAATCGATTACACCTTAATGGTAATCGATTACCAATGACTGATTTCAAAAAATACATTTCCAAAAGTCACAATTCTTCAAGTGACTTGTTTCTGAAGATTCCACTATTAGAAAATACACTTTCAACATCGGTTATTTAGAACATTCTACATTGGTTCTAAAACCGATGTTAAAAGTGCCGATGTTGAATGTATCAATGTTAACATCGGTTTTGGAGAACCGGTGTTAGCATGTATATGACAACATCGGTTCTCTAAATACCCGATGTTAAACACAATGAACAACAGCAAAAAAAGTGTATGCATGATGAACGTTGACATCGGTTTTCCAATAAAACCGATATTAATATGTTATATTAACATCAGTTTTTTAGAAAAACCGATGTTAATGTAATACATTAACATCGATTTCCTACGATAACCGATATTAATATATTTCATTAACATCGGTTTTGCAAGAAAACCGATGTCAACGTTGATGATGCATACACTTATTTGGTGTAGTTCTTTGTGTATAACATCGGTTATGTGTACATAACCGATGTTAATATTCAAATGTTCACATCGGTTATTTATAATTAACCGATGTTAATGTACAAGAGTTGACATCGGTTATCTACAGATAATCGATGTTCAAATACAAACGCTGACATCGGTTATACACAAATAACCGATGTTAATATACAAACGTTAACATCGGTTTTCTATTACAACCGATGTTAAGGTTCATATCGACATCGATTTTTGTAAATAACCGATGTTGTTTATGATATTAACATCGGTTTTTGTTAATAACCGATGTTGTTTTCAAGTATTTTTTTATATATACTTTCTGTTTTTACAGTAAACCCAAAATTGTACCTGTCAAATGCAATTTCAAGCCCAATTCACAGCAAATACACATTTTATTCTGCTTTCAACCAGTTTTAATGATAATAAACATCAAATAATTGATTTATCATAAAGAACAATCATCAAATGAATTCAATGTTCATGTTACATAGAAAATGTAAAAAACGTTAAACCAAAGTAAACTAAAGCTAAAGATAATGTCCCTAAATCCTAGGCCTGAACTCTAACTCGGAGATAAAATTATGCCCACTAGATCCGCAATGCTTTTAATCTCTCTGGCTCCAATGGTCTAGGATCGTTAAAATACTGCATGATGAAATAAATCATAATAAGTTAATAATGTAATACAAATTATAAATAAATCGATTTTGTTTGAAATAAACTTACCGCTTCCCAATTATTCCTAAAAGTTCCTAAAATGATGGTGGACATCCAGTGCATCACATAGTAGCCACACTCAGTACTTCCTTTTTGTCTATTACACTAAATACATAATGAAATTTGGATATTAATTAAATAACTAGTGTACAGACACATAAAGAAATATATATAAGTGGAAGTTTTATGTAAATGACGTACCTTGACGACAATCCACCTAGCAGAAGCCTTTGATTTAGGTTGTGGAGCATCATCAAGACCCTTGATAGCACTGTTCCATATGAGTAACAATTAAAAACTGGTGTTGTACGTTGAGGTATTACAATGCAAATGTATTGAAAAGAACACTAACCTATTAATAATCCCCTTAAGGTAGTTGTCTGGCCTCTAATGCAATGAACAAAACCAAACAACTAGGTGTTCCTTGGGCAGGATGACCACCATCTACCAGTGTCTGCTGCAGTGGAACCTAAAATGGGTTAGTACATTAGTAAACATTAATTAAATTTAGTTATTTTGTGACTTACCCATTTAGCTAGGCTCCAAGATAGACATCACGTTGTGAACTCTGCATCCAACTCTTTATGTAACTTTCAGACTCAAACTGCGATTGCCCAGACCTCTAAATGGACTGTGGCTCGAGGAATCCATAGATATCAGAATTCCCCACTCGCATACATGTTTCAATGAGATGCCTGTTTATGTTAAGTCAAAGTTAAATATTTATGAATTGAAAGCCATAACTTAGGTAATTAAAATCCTTTTATATAAAGACTTACAGAATCCACAACTGTAACCCTGATATGCTGAGACATTGACCACCCTGTGCGATTTCGGAGAGATCTTCGTGCTTTATGTAGAGGGGGAAATCTGGATTAAATACCCCGAACACATTGGCATCCCATCTAACCTGATAAGGCCTCAAGAAAAACTCTGGGATGGTCAATGTCATCAAATAAAGCGGATAATCGATCTCCGGATCGGGCTTCGGAGGTGGTTTTGCCGGAGACACAACTACCTGTTCATGAAACAAAGTTAAATAGCCTAATTTGAGGCACGCTTAATGAATTAATTTAAAAAGAAGAAACATATAGTAAGGACAATAAGTACCTGTTGTGATAAAGACTTGACCAGATGTGTCGGCCAAGCAGGGAAGGTGTGAAGTGCCTGCCCCACTAAGGAAACCTCATCAGTGGGTACAGGAACTGGAGCATCTGCATCTGTAACCTCCTCCACACTCACCTTTACTTGGCCAGGCAATAAAGGAGTGTTATGAACAACAGTGGATCCCTCATAAACTCTCCCCATGGCAACCAGGCGGGCAGGATCTGCTTCTATGTACAAGCCGCACCTGTCAGAGTCACCCGTCTCAAGATCGTTTCTTGAGGGATCAACACAACTCCCCTTTGTGCTCACTCGAGGACCGGAGGGACCAACCAGAGGCTCAGGAGGCACTGCAAGTCCCTGAGATTGCATTTGCGACTGAAGCTGGCTGAAGGATGCCATGACCTGCCTCGTCACTTTCTCTATGATGGACTCCTCTAGCTTGATGGTGACAGGGACGTCCGTGGAGCCGATCCAAAGTATTGCTTGATGGTGACATCGGCTCCAGCAGCACGGACACGTCCAGGGTGCTCTGGATGTCCAATAGTAGCGGCGAGAACATCCTAACGTCCATGGGGGACGAACGATCCCTGTGCGGCCTGCTCCTCAAACGAATCCTGCACAGAAAACACACAGTGGTACATGGCATTCTCAAAATATTGAAACATAATTGTAATGGTTAGTTGAAAATGACTTACAATCTTCTCAGTGATTTCCTTTATGGCCTCAGTCGTCATCTCCTCTGTCTTCTTCGTGCGGGCCATCTTCCACTTCACGTGGCGTCTGACCGGGGATGGAGGGTCGATGACGCCATCAGCACTTCCTGACTGTGCAGCTTCCTCCAGCTTCTTCTTCGTCTTCTCAGCCAGGAGCTTCTGCTCCAAATAATCATAACCCCCACAAGACAAAACATGGGGGGCAGTATTATGCTTCTGGATGGCCTGTGCCTTCTTGCGCACATCCTGAAAAAATTAAACAATAATGTTTGAAATGGGTAGAATGAAGTATAACAACATCATGTTTAATATGAAAAACAACTTAAACGGCAAGGAACATACCTCCCAAGAAGGGTCTCTGTGAGTCTGGCAAAACTAGGCCCACTTTTCCTTGCTGATGCCGTATTTCTCACAGACAGTGTCCTCGACACCGTCTTGATCGGCTGCAAGGGCTCATTTCCTCGTGAGGTCTGATTTAAACTGCCTCCATCTCTCCCCCACAGTCTATAGTAACTTCCTTTTCGTCCTACTGTTAGAAGCCTCTAGGATATCAAATTCCGCCTAACAACATCAAATAAAGTTTATTTGTTACAATAATGTATTTTTTGGCTATTAATTAAACAAAATCAAATAAGAAAAGAGAAATACCTGAATATCCTCCCAAATCAGGTCCTTCTGAGTAGTAGGGACCTCCTTCCAGTTCTCGTAGGTGATGTCCACCTTATCACGCGCCACAATCCTCAAATATGTTCTTAATTTCTTCCTGTGGGGACCGTCGGCCTTCCCGGTAGCAGGATCAACATGCACCACTGGTCTCTCAGCACTAGGTGGTCTAGTGGACAACGATCGTAGACGTGAGGCTTTGCGTGTCCACTTCACGGCAGACGGCGAAGCCGATGCGTTCGAAGGAGGAGGAGGAGGAGGAGTGGAGACAGGTGGAGAACCCATGATCTTTTATACAATAACATACAAAATAGGATTAATGAAAAGAGGATCAGTCATATGTTTTTTTTGGAAGGCAAAAGTATAATATTATTAAACAAAACCCCACCACAGAAGGAGACAAGACAAATTAACCAAAGGACTCTGAAAGATTGGTAGTTGTGCTTTTTAATTGTGATTTGGGGCAACCATGTTATAAAAAGTCTATTACATGTAATCAACAGTCAATGTATGCTTGATGGAATATAAATACTATATCTTCAGAAATACTCATGTACATGGCATCCTTAGGACTTCATCCATGTTTTCTTTGATATTCATTTTCTTTTTTGCAGAAAACAAAGAGGGGAACGAGCAACAATTTGAAGGTTGTACATTCAGGAACTAAAGAATTCAAAATAGCTAGTAATAAGAGGGATTTGTTTTTGGGATTTTCTGAGCACCAAGAGCGACTACGCAAGAAGCTTGCACTTGAGGAGGGAAGGATATTTGCAGCTAATGAACAACTTTCTTAACTATTTGTCCTTCAGATTTTACTGTTTCTTTTTGCTAATATGTAAATATAAATAGTATAAGGCTATGGCTTATGGACATGGTCTTTTTTACCCCTAACAATCTTAGAAGTAAATATAGACCATGTTTTTACGCCATAGCCTTATACTATTTATATTAACATATTAGAAAAAAGAAACAGTAAAATCTGAAGGACAAATAGTTAAGAAAGTTGTTCATTAGCTGCAAATATCCTTCCCTCCTCAAGTGCAAGCTTCTTGCGTAGCCGCTCTTGGTGCTCAGAAAATCCCAAAAACAAATCCCTCTTATTACTAGCTATTTTGAATTCTTTAGTTCCTGAATGTACAACCTTCAAATTGTTATAAAAACTCTATTACATGTACTTGTGCTTTTTAATTGTGATTTGGGGAAACCATGTTATAAAAAGTCTATTACATGTAATGAACAGTCACCTACGGTATGCTTGATGGAATATAAATACTATATCTTCAGAAATACACATGTACATGGCATCCTTAGGACTTCATCCAGTTGATGTTTGTCGCCAGTTTCATCATCCACCACCCTTTTCTTCTCTGCCTTCTCACGTTTGTTGTTGTTAAACCCATATTTATGCCTTCTTCCCTTCATGTCTTGTTTTATCACAACTTTAGCCGAATTTCCTATCTTCAGCACAGTTGAATCTCCTGTCTTATTCTCTAATGACACACTTTGATGGCTTGTATCTCTTTTCATCGTATGTTCTAGTGGTTCAGCTTCAGAATGCATAGAGCAATCAGAATTTTCTAGTGATCACCAAAGGCTTCTGCATCAGCGTTGACACTCTCTACCTTCTTTGGTTTATGCTTTTGTGTTGCATTCCGTGCTTCCTCCTTATAATTCTCAGATTTATTGGAGGTCTCACTAGAAGGATCAACACCAATCCGTGCCTGCTCCTCCTCTACCAGCTCAATATCTTTCATTTCACCTTTGCTTTTGTAAACTACACTGTAATTTACAAAACAAAAGTTGAAAGGAAAGATATTGAGCTGGTAGACGAGGAAGAAGCACAGATTGGTGCTGATCGTTCTAGTGCAACCTCTAATAAATCTGAGATTTATAACGAGGAAGCACAAAATGCAGCACAGAAGCATAAACCAAAGAGAGTGGAGAGTATCAATGCTGATGCAGAAGCCTTTGGTGATCACTGGAAAATTCTGATTGCTTTATGCATTCTGAAGCTGAAGCACTAGAACACACGAAGAAAAGAGATACATGCCATCAAAGTGTGTCATTGGAGAATAAGACAGGAGATTCAACTGTGTTGAAGATAGGAGATTCGGCTAAAGTTGTGATAAGACAAGACATGAAGGGAACAAAGCATAAATATGGGTTTAACAACAATAAACGTGAGAAGACAGAGAAGAAAAGGGTGGTGGATGATGAAACTAGTGACAAACATGAGCTGTATGAAGTCCTAAGGATACCATCTAAAAGAAAATATCGATGCGTCAATCAGAGAAAAATGTATTTGTCACTTACTTGCTTTGGTGACCTCTGTCTCTGCACGAAATTACATTAGACGATGTTAATCAATTCTCCTTCATCATGATCATTTCTATTAGCATGAACGTCGTCAGCTTCTTCTTCTCCGACAACGTTAGGAGTGATTTGAGCAGTCAAAGGACTAACATAGGTGTCCATGTATGAATCATCATCTTCTACATTAATACCAATTGTTTTGCCCTGCAGAACCACGCACCACCTTTCATCACAAGGGTCTTGCACGTAAAATACTTGTCTAGCTTGTTCTGCCATGATGAAAGGGTCATTGTGGTAACCAAGTTTCTTTAGGTCTACCAACATAAATCCTATATCATCGGTGTGCACACCGGTGTTGCTGTCAACCCATTCACATTTGAAAACACATACCGTAAATTTCACATAGTTAAGCTCCCAAATTTCATCAATGAACCCAAAGTAAGGGATGGAAGCTACACAGGGATTGGCGTCATTGACACTTGCAAAGTGTTGAGATTCAGCCCTTAGGGTGACCCCGTTGTTTTGCATTGTACTTTTGTCATCTTGTGCTTTTATGTAAAATGAATACTTGTTTATGTCGTATCCTTGCCAGGTTATAACATTTCTTTTAGGCCCATCTGCTAGCTTTCTTAATGTTTCTGAAGCATTCTCATCTGCAAAGATTGTATCTTTAAACCAATCACAGAAAGTCTTATTATGCTTTTTCAACACCTAATTCTTTGACATTTTTGGATTATTCTGTTTGAATAAAGCTTCATGCTTAACTATGTATGGCAAAACTTCATTACTGTTGTTCAAGACATACAAGTGAGCTTGTAACAAATCTTCTACACTTGGAGTGATCACATGCAGTCCTCTTGAACCCTTACCACCCACTCTGTCATCATGCCGAGACTCAGGAAGCCCAACAGGTTTAGCTTTCTCTAAGTATTCTGAACAAAATTCAATGGCTTCTTCTGCAATGTACCTCTCAACAATAGATGCTTCTGGACGATATAGATTCTTCGTATACCCTTTTAAGATCTTCATGTATCGCTCAACCGGGTACATCCACCGTAGATAAACAGGACCACAACATTTGATTTCTCTGACCAGATGCACAATCAAGTGAATCATGATGTCAAAGAAAGCGGGGGGAAAATACATCTCCAACTGGCACAGTATAATTGCGGCCTCATTTTCCAACTCATCAAACTTGACTGGATCAATGACTTTGCTACATATAGCATGGAAGAAAAAGCACAGGCGAGTTATCGCTAACCAGACTTTGTTTGGCAAGATATCTCGTATAGCCACGGCTAACAATTGTTGCATGAGCACATGACAATCGTGAGACTTTAACCCTACAAGCTTAAGCTCCTTCAACTGCACAAGGCTCTTAATATTTGAAGAGTATCCTTGTGGAACCTTCACCCGACGAAGACACTGACAAAAACTTATCTTCTCTTTCTTGGACAAAGTATGGCAGGCTGGGGGCAAGTAAATTTTCTTCCCATCAGACCTTGGATGCAACTGTGATCGTATACCCATATAAGCTAGATCTTGACGGGTATTCAAGCCATCCTTCGTCTTGCCTTGAATGTTAAGGAGCGTCCCAATCACACTGTCACAAACATTTTTCTCCACATGCATAACATCAATACAATGTCTAACGTCAAGATCACACCAGTACGGAAGATCAAAGAAAATGGACCTCTTCTTCCATATGCAACTCTGACTTTTATCCTTCTTTTGGGTCTTCCCAAATACAGTATTCAAGTGTTGAACCCGCTGATATACCTGTTCGCCAGTTAACGGTATCGGCGCAATATCATGCTCTTGACTTCCATTAAAAGCTTTTTTCAGTCGTCTATAAGGATGATTGGGTGCTAGAAAGCGGCGATGCCTACTGTACACAGTTTTTCTCCCATGTTTAAGTTGTATGTAACTTGTATTTTCTTCACAGATGGGGCATGCATGATGAACCTTAACACTGTAACCGCTGAGATTCCCATATGCTGGAAAGTCATTAATGGTACAAAAAAGCATTGCACGCATTTCAAAGGTCTCCTTGCAAAACACATCAAACACTACAACCCCCTCGTCCCACAACTTTCTCAGATCTTCAACCAACGGACTTAGATAAACATCTATGTCATTTCTTGGCTGTCTTGGGCCCGATATCATCATAGACAACATCATGTATTTTCGCTTCATGCACAACCAAGGAGGCAAATTGTAAATTACTAGCAGAACTGGCCATGAACTGTGTTGAATGCTTAAGGTGCCATATGGATTCATTCCATCAATGGCTAGACCAAGTCTAAGATTTCTTGGCTCTTTCCCGAAATCCGGATACAAACCATCAATCTTCTTCCACTGTGAGCAATCAGCCGGATGACAGACCAGTCCATCAGAAAGCCTTCCATTTGCATGCCATGTAAGGTCTTTTGCGTCGTCCTCATTAGCAAAAAGATGCTTAAACCTTTGCTGGCGGGCCCTTCTGTGACTTTTCATCATAATTGCTTTCCTCGTCATCCTTCACTTTGTACCGTGAAGTCCCACACATAGGGCATTTAGACATTTCATGGAATTCATGCCTGTAGAGTATGCAATCATTGGGGCAAGCATGAATCTTCTGATACTCCATACCCATGGGACACAGTATCTTCTTCGCCTTATAGTAACTTTTAGGCAGCGTGTTGTCCTCTGGAAGCAGATTGTGCATTACCTTAAGCAGTGAGGTGAAACTTTTGTCACTCCACCCATACCTGACCTTCACATTAACCAGACTTAACACCGTAGACAACAGGGTTAAGGAATTCTTGCACCCCGTATACAAAGGCTTCTTTGATTCACTCTGCAATCCTTCATACACAGGGGTGTGTACTTCTTGAAAACACTCTTGTCCAAGGTCACGAATCATGTCCTCCAAGCGATCTCCCATTTCTACATCAAACGATTCAGATTGGGACCCACTCTGCATGTCAGTCACTTCACCATGCCATATCCACGTCGTGTAATTCTTCTTCATCCCATCACACAATAGATGGTCCCGTATGTCGTCAAGTAGTTGTCGTCTTCCATTCAAACAGTTGATGCAAGGACAATAATATTTTCCTTCTTCATTCGGTCGACCTCTTTCTAAAGCAAATTGCAAAAACTGCGCGACGCCATCCTCGTATTCTGGGCTCATGCGACTTTGATTGATCCAACTTCGATCCATCTAAGCAAATTCATGCATGCAAATCTCACCTTTTTATTTATAGGTGTGGCCCTATCCCATTTAGGAAGACTGTCTTTTATGTTAGCCTCAAACGTCATGGTTAGCATTATTTTGAACAATTTGAGTAAATTTCGGTAGCATTTCGCATTGGTCTTCAAGTACACAACATGACATCGGTGAAATGAATTTCATGATAATCAAGTATGCACTCAGAGAACAACTTGAAATGCATTCAACCGAAATTTCATCAAATTAATCAAAATAATAATAACCTGATCGAATGAGTCTAACATAAAAATACCAGTCTCCCCAAACTATCCAAACGGACAATTCAAGACTAAATACAATGACTAATGCAAACTATCCGCAAGAATCATTGCATTCAGTCTCAAACGGGAATCTACGGTTCACTCAGCATGAACAACAATTATTTATATAGCAAATTGCATTCAGCACGTATAACAACATTCATGACATACAAGAACATTCATGACGTACAAGAACATACAAGGACATCAACAGTTGTGTGTGTGTGTGTGTGTTTTGTGTTTGTCTCTTTATCTGTGTGTGTGTGTGTGTTTGTCTCTTTATGTGTGTGTGTGTGTGTCTGTCTATGTGTGTGAGTGTGTTTGTGTATGTGTGTGTCTGTGGCTCAGTGTGTTTGTGTGTTTGTCTGTCTCTTTATGTGTGTGTGACTCTGTGTATGTGTGTGTGTTTGTGTTTGTCTCTTTATCTGTGTGTGTGTCTGTTTGTCTCTTTATGTGTGTGTGTGTGTGTGTGTCTATATGTGTGAGTGTGTTTGTGTATGTGTGTGTCTGTGACTCTGTGTGTGTGTCTTTGTGTGTGTGTCTGTGGCTCAGTGTGTTTGTGTGTTTGTCTGTCTCTTTATGTGTGTGTGACTATGTGTGTGTGTGTGTGTTTGTGTTTGTCTCTTTATCTATGTGTGTGTCTGTTTGTCTTTTTATGTGTGTGTGTGTGTCTGTCTGTCTATGTGTGTGAGTGTGTTTGTGTATGTGTGTGTCTGTGACTCAGTGTGTGTGTCTTTGTGTGTTTGTCTCTATGTGTGTGTGTTTGTGTATCTGTGTGTGTCTAATTGCAGGGTAGCAAAGGATCATTAAATTGTAAACATCATCAGCCACATGATGAGAGAAGCAGTATCAAATCAATGCTTTACAAGCTTTTGGTCAATCTGAGGAGTGGTGTCTTCATGCTGCAAACTACCTCAATTGTGCTTTGCTCCAATTTCCTTTCTGGTATTTAGGAATTCTGATTGGTGTCAATCCCAAAAGAAAGGTGGTGTGGGATCCTATAATTAGGAAATTTGAGGATAGGCTGAATAGGTGGAAGATGGGTAGGGGTGACCAAATCCTGTTCTCGAAAGATGGTTGGGCTGAGGATGGGATTCCCCTGAAAGACCAATTTCCAGAAAGGCAGAAATTGATGGTTTCTGGGTGGAAAATCCTAATTTGGTTAAGGCAGAAATTCTGCAGCATTTGCAGAGCAGATTCAAATCAATTCAGCAACCATTTTCAATTCAGCAACCATGACAATGTAATTCAAGTTATTTCCACAAGCTCATCAACTATAACCGCAGGACCAATGCAATAAATGGAGTGATGATTGGAGGGTCATGGGTTGAGGAACCAAATACAGTAAAAGAAGCAGTCCACAATTTCTTTGAGAGTAGATTCAGTGAGCCCGATTATGATAGACCAGAAATTAATGGGGCACATTTCCGAACTATTGGACAGCAGCAAAACGCAATGTTGGTTAAGCATCCACAGGCCTTCAATGGCTTCGGGCCTATTTCATTAATAGGTTGTGTCTACAAGATCGTGGCAAAGATTTTGGCAAATAGATTGAAAAAAGTGCTGTCGAATGTAATTGATGAGAGACAAACTGCATTCCTAAAGGGTAGGCATATGCTGCATGGTGTGCTGATTGCCAATGAAGTTATGGAGGAGGCAAAAAGGTGTAAAAAACCTTGTTTGGTGTTTAAGGTAGACTATGAAAAAGCCTATGATTCTCTCTCGTGGAAGTTCTTAATTTACATGATGTCAAGACTAGGTTTCTGCCCCAAATGGCTACAATGGATCACAGGATGCCTCCATTTAGCCTCCATATCTGTTTTGGTTAATGGAAGCCATACTAGAGAATTTTCTCTGCATAGAGGTCTCCGACAAGGAGATCCTCTTGCACCCCTGTTGTTCAACATTGCTACTGAAGGTCTTACTGGCCTAATGAGAGAGGCTGTGGCTACTAATCACTATAAAAGCTTCGCTGTGGGGAAATATAAGGAACCCATCAGCATTCTACAATACGCCGATGACACTATTTTCTTCGGGGAGGCAACAATGGAGAATGTGAGGGTTATCAAATCAATTCTCAGAGGTTTTGAGCTAGCTTCTGGTCTTAAAATTAATTTCCCAAAAAGCCGCTTTGGAGCAATCCAAACAGCGCTTCCTATATACTTTTTCTCATTTTTCAGGGTTCCCAACATTGTAGCAGACAAGCTAGTCAAGATCCAGCGCAATTTTCTTTGGGGTGGAGGCCTGGAGCAAAGGAGGATCGCCTGGGTAAGGTGGGATACAGTCTTTCTTCCTAAGGAGAGAGGAGGTTTAGGTGTAAAAGACTTGCGGAAATTCAATATAGCATTGTTTGGCAAGTGGAGATGGGAGCTGTTCCACCAGAATGGACAGTTGTTGACTAGAATATTGAACTCAAAATATGGGGGGTGGAGAAATTTAGATGAGGAAAGAAATAGCAGCTTACACTCCCATTGCTGGAAGGACCTAAGGCAGCTCAATCAAATAGAGGAGTAAATAAAAATAAAAGATCAAATAGAGTGGAAGGTGTGCTGTGGAGACATGACCAGATTTTGGGAGGACAAATGGTTAGGGGGGGACAAAACTTTAATGGACAAATTTCCTACGCTGTATCAAGTTTCTAACCAACAACAGCAAACTATCAGCCTCATGGGAAGCCATAAGGAGGAAGGGTGGGAATGGAATTTCAATTGGAGGAGAAACCTATTCGATAGTGAAGCTTCAATGGCTGCAGAATTCCTAGAGGAAACATGACTGATATCAGTTCAACAACATGGAGCAGATTCTTGGATTTGGAAGCAACATTCGAGTGGTATTTATTCGACCAACACTGCTTACAAGTTTCTGATGGAGGAAATAAGTGGGGATCCAGTGGATGGGAGTTTTGTGTTTCTGTGGAAGCTTAAGATACCACCTAAGCCAAAGATATTTACCTGGCGACTCATCAAAGATCGCTTACCAACGAAGCTGAACCTAAGAGGGAGACAAGTGGAGATAACTGACCCAATGTGCCCGTTATGCAACAATTCCGAGGAGGATGCAGCACACCTTTTCTTCAATTGCAGCAACGTCCTCCCCTTGTGGTGGGAGTCACTTTCATGGGTTAAGTCAGTGGGTGCTTTCCCCAAAGAACCCAAAGATCATTTTATGCAGCATACTATAAGGAACGCTACACGATCAAAAGATATGAGATGGAGCTGCTGGTGGATAGCCCTCACAAGGACCATATGGCAACACAGAAACAAGTTGGTATTTGATAATCAAACTTTTAACGCAACCAAGCTTATGGATGAAGCACTTCTTCTTCTATGGTCCTGGCTTAAAGCAATGGAAAAATATTTTGATACACATTTCAATCAGTGGTCCTCTAATCTGGCAGATGCCTTTATGTAATCAGAAAGGGAATGTACTGGACTTAGATCATAAATATTGAGGATATAGGAGTTAAGAAAGGTTTGTTGGACTTAGACAAATGGGCTCAATCAAGAATGTATATGAAGTAATTACGTAAAGGAGAAATCCTTTGAAGTAGGAATATGTTAACCTCTAGAGAAGTGAAAAGGTGTACTGAGACTTTACTTTTCTTTTGAAAATGGTCCATTACTTTTTTAACTATTGATTATATAATCAATAGTTATTACTCTGTAATTTTGTTTTATAAAGTACAGTCCATGCTTTAATTAGAGGAGCTAAATTCAAAAAGAATAAAGAAATTCAATTTAACAGTCCAATTTCATTGTTATGAAATAAACTTGTGTATTTTTTTTTTGTTTCACAAAAAACTACAACAGCTGGTCTGAAAAAAAACACAAGTTGCTACACACTCCTATAACTCAAGCCATTTAAGCCACTACAATTGATTAATTGTATAAGAGCTTGGGATGTGAATGGAATTAGAAATTCAAATTTCTATTACTTTCACTATACCAAAAAGAGAAAACTCTCTCTCTCTCTCTCTCTCTCTCTCTCACACACACACACACACACACACACACACACACACACAAGCCTATTTAAATCAGCATTTATAGCAACTGAAATGCTATTCTTTTATTTATATTTGTTGATATGATAGTACATTTATGTCAATATTAAAGCCAGAGCTGCGGGCTACATGTTCCTCCTTGCAACCTCCTCAGCCCCCTCACACTCACACTTTGAATAAACAAAGAAAAGAAAAACGGGTTGCTAATGTTGGGTAATTAATATTCCAACAGCACCCATACATAAAACACTTTAACATTTAATGCAAACACCCCCCCGACTTACAGTTATATTAATTATTAACCTTACTTTCACTTTTACTTTTTCTTACCTTGGAATTCCAGTGGGGTCAACCTCTAAAAGCTGGAATGTTTGGCAACCTCTCATCAGCAAGTTTGAAACTAAAGTAGCAAAATGGAAGCAGAGATGCCTATCTATGGGAGGCAGGATATCCCTCATCAATTCTGTCTTAACAGCTCTTCCTATTTACCTATTGTCTTTCTTTAAAATTCCTAAAAAAGTGGTGCATAAGGTAGTATCTATCCAGAGGAAGTTTTTATGGGGAGGAGGCTCTGAGGCAGCTAAGATTGCCTGGGTTAATTGGGACTCTGTGTGTCTTTCCAAGAACAAAGGAGGGCTCGGGATTAAAGACCTG
Source organism: Glycine max (assembly GCF_000004515.6). Classification (NCBI taxonomy): domain Eukaryota; kingdom Viridiplantae; phylum Streptophyta; class Magnoliopsida; order Fabales; family Fabaceae; genus Glycine; species Glycine max. Next base: position 23,436,745 of record NC_038245.2, on the reverse strand, counting down.
TCCAACTTTAATGAAGCCTTGCTTGCTAAATGGGGGTGGGAATTGGCAAACAATCAGAATCAGCTCTGGGCTAGAGTCTTGATATCCAAATATGGAGGGTGGAATGCACTATGTTATGGCAGGGACAGTGCACATTTCTCTCATTGGGCTATATTTTTGTAGTTGGGTTTGGCAGAATTTGCCTTTGTAATTATCTATTATTTTCAGTACACCTAGTACTGAAGCTTTATTAATACTATCTCATTTTTGCAGTGAAAAAAAAAACACTAACAAAAAAATGGATAAAAGAGGGGGACAGCAACAACTTCTATTTCCATAAACTAATCAATTACAGCAGGAGGACAAGGGGTTATGGACTGGTGGTTGAAGGACAAGGGGTTCCAGCAACTAGTGGAGCAGCAATGGGGCAACTAGTGGACCACAATTTTGCCTTGTATTTTTTTAATCCTCTCTTCAGTACACCTAGTACTGTATTATATATAATACTATTGATTTTTGCTGTGCAAAAAATAAAAACCATACAAGAACAAAAAATGCTATTCAAGAAATTGAGGCAGCTACCAGATTTTTAGAACATACAACAAAGATTCATATTCATCCACATTCAATACATTGTTGGAAACGGAGAGCAGAACCTAATGGATACACAACAAGGAGCACATACCTTTTGATGCAAGAAGAAGCAACTGACAAAAATAGTGAGGAGAACCTAATGGATACACAGATTTCCAAGCAACACTACCTGCATTCCAAACCCTAGCTAGTAGTAGTAACTAATTAAGAAACTAACTAACAATCTATAAGAACAAAGAGCACAAACACCACGTACGCGGAAGCACAAACTTACAATGAAGACATGAAGCTTACCTCGAACACAACAGCGACAATGCCGACGAGATTGTACCTCAGCTGACCACAAACACCACGTACTACCAGTCAAATGTACCTCAAGTGACCACCAATTCGCCAATCCTTGCACCAGAAACCAAAAAAGGTCCTTAGCTTAACCACGAGTTCCAAAAACAGACCTAGCATGGTCACGCTCTTCAGTTCAATAGAACAACACAGGTAGACGAAGCGTACCTGTGACGGTCTTCAGTGCAATAGAGAACAACAGCCTTCGATGTTAACAGTGCAATGGAGAAGAGAGCGCGAAAGGGTTCACAGAGAAGAAGAAAGCACGAGAGGGTAAACGGAGAAGAAGGGAGTGCGAGCGAAATAGGTCGCGTCAAATACAATTTAAAATGTTAGTTTAACATCGGTTTTCAATAAAACACCGATGTTAACAAATTGATGTCAATAAAACCGATGTTAACTGATTATATGTTAACATCGGTTTTCTTGAAAACCGATGTTGGAGTCACTTCATTAACATCGGTTTCCATAAAACCGATGTTAAGAAATACACATTATTTACAATTATGCCACCGCGTTTACGTTAACATCGGTTTTTGACAAAACCGATGTTAATCCGCCGATGTTAAATCAGCTTTTTCTAGTAGTGTTCTTTCAAAAGTCACAACTTTTTTAAGTGACTAGTTTTAAAGAAATTGCCAAGAGTCACAAACTTTGACTTAAGTCATCAAGAGATTTTAAATATGTGACCATGGCATGAATTTAAAAAGGATCTATAATCGATCTATTATCTATCTTTCAATCTATCTTTCAATATCTTCTTTCATCTCTTTCAACACTTTAAACAGATCTTTCTGATTTGTTTCTCTTCATCTTTCTAAAAGTTTTTGTTCAACACTTTCTCTTCCAAGAAAAGTTCTTTGTTCAAAAACTTGTGCTATTCATCTTTTTCCTTCTTTTCTCCCTTTGCCAAAATAACAGAAGGACTAACCGCCTGAATTATTTTGTGTCTCTCTTCTCCCTTACAAAAGATTCAAAGGAATAACTGCCTGAGAATTCTTTTGATTCTTCCCTTCCCCTTAAGCAAAAGATTTCAAAGGACTAACCGCCTAAGATATCTTTTGTTTCCCCTTTACAAAGATTCAAAGGACTAACCACCTGAGAATTCTTTGTCCCAACACATTAGAGGGTACATCCTTTGTGGTACAAATAGAGGGTACATCTACTTGAGGATTGTTATACTGAGAACAAGAGATGGTACATCTCTTGTGGATCAGTTCAAGTGGAGGGTACATCCACTTGGTTATTCAAAGAGAACAAGGGAGGGTACATCCCTTGTAGATCTTTGGCTTGTAAAGGATTTTACAAGGTTGAAAAAAATCTCAAGAACTGCATGTTGCTTGGGGACTGGATGTAGGCACGGTTTGTGGCCGAACCAGTATAAATCTTGTGTTTATCTTCTTCTTCCCTACACTCTTTAATTTCCGCTATGTACTTTTAGTTATCGCTTTTACTTTTGGTTAAGTTTCTTTTTATGTTCCTTACTTTCTTAACTTAGTAGTAAAAGCCTAATTAAATCTAGTAAAATTAAGAAGGATAAGTTTTCTAATTAGTCAAGGAAAATTAATAATTAATTTGACCCCCCCCCCTTCTTAATTATTCCGAGGCCACTTGATCCAACATTTTTGAAATGGTCTCTAAGAGACTTTTTTATCTATGCCATAGCAAATATTCCTCTAATAGAACCTACTTTAATTTCTTGTGCAATACATGATTGCAAACAATGTTATTAGCTAGACTTGCACTCTTCATTGACTCGGTCGGGGTATTGGGCCACTTTGTCAGGGGTCAACGTAGTGGGTGATCAATTGACCTGTATGTTGGACAAGTGACCTCAATAACTTAAGAAGGATAGACTTAGAATGCAGAAGAAGAAGCAGCAACCAATTTAATAATGTTTTTTAAATATGCAAGACAAAATTGATTGCAATAAAACAAATGAGATAAGGGAAGAGAGAAATGCAAACTCGATTTATACTGGTTCAACCACTTCCTGTGCCTACGTCCAGTCCTCAAGCAACCCACTTGAGATTTTCCACTCTTTGTAAAACTCCTTTTACAAATTCTGAACCATATAGGGATAATCCTTCCCTTATGTTTAGGAATCCTTACAACTTAAGAGACCTTCGGTCTCTTAAACAATTTCCTTTGAATAAGAAGAAGAAGAAGTTTCTCTCTTTAAGAAAAGGATATTACAATTGAAGAGCAATCAAAATTCCTTATTGAATATGCAGGTGTTAGACCAAGGAATCCTTTTTGAGAGGATAAGACATTTCAGTTCAGAAAAACTCTCTTTCAAAAAATATGTGTCCCAAGTCACCTATATATATAGAAGTTATTTGCCTTGACTAATTAAAATCATTGCCTCGGAATAATTACCTCGGAATAATTAAGAAGGGGGGGGTCAAATTAATTATTAATTTGCCTTGACTAATTAGAAAACTTATCCTTCTTAATTTTACTAGATTTAATTAGGCTTTTACTACTAAGTTAAGAAAGTAAGGAAGTTATTTTAATGGTCATTCAAAATCATTTGAAAAGATGTGACTGATAGAAGTTATTTTAGAGAATTCCTCATTGGTAATCGATTACCAAAATGGTGTAATTGATTACACAGTTGTTTTTTGAAGAGTTGTGACTCTTCACATTTGAAATTTGAATTTTAATTCTAGTAATCAATTACATACACTCTGTAATCGATTACAGACTTTGAATTTTAAATTTAAATTTCTAAAGGCTTTTTTAAAACATTCAAAACTTCTGGTAATCGATTACAAGTCTTGTGTAATCAATTACAAGCTTTCAAAAATATTAAAAACATTTTAAAACATTCCAGTAAGCATTTTGGCCACTGGTAATCGATTACAGTCACTGGTAATCGATTACTAGAGAGTAAATATCCCTTTTAAAAGCTTTTGAGAAAAACCTTTTGCCATAACTTATTCATCATCAATTTGGAAACTTCTTGTTGGACAAGTGGCCTCAGAAATTTTAAGAAGGGGGGTTGAATTAAGATTTCGTTGACTATTCCTAATTGAAAATTTCCCTTTCTTAGATATTCCCTAGATTCAATTATTTCTTTAATTGTAAGTTACTCAAATAAAAAATAAGGAGAAGTAAACTTAAAGAAATATAAACACAACAAAAAGTAAAAGAGATTAAGGAAAGAGAGAATGCAAAACTGGATTTATACTGGTTCGGTCACAACCCATGCCTACGTCCAATCCCCAAGTAACCCGCTTGAGATTTTCACTATCCTTGTAAAATCCTTTACAAGCAATGAACCACAAAAGACTTCCCTCCTTTGTGTTCAGTGATTACAACCAAGAAGTTATTCCCACTTCTTGCAATGAACCCCAAGGAACGTTGGTCCCTTGTGTCCAGTGATAACAACCAAGAAGTTATATCCACTTCTTGCAATGAACCCAAAAGACGTTGGTCTTTTGTGTCCAATGATCAACCAAGAAGCAAATCCTGCTTCTTGCAATGAAGCCGAGGAACGTTGGTCCCTTGTGTTCAGTATTTGCAACCAAGAGTAGGTCTCTTGAAAAGCTTTTTGTAAGAATGGAGGAGAGGAAGAAAATAGAATAGCACAAGTTTTTGTCCAATGAACTTTTCTTGACAAATCAAGTGTTCAACAAAAACTTTTAGAAAGATGTTAAGAATGATCAATTTGAAATTTGTGTCATGGTCACATATTTATAGCCATTTGATGGCTCTTGAAGAAACCATGTTAAAAGTTGTGACTTTTGGCAATTTCTTCAAAACCAGTCACTTTAACAAGTTGTGACTCTTGGCAAAAACCAATCATTTTAAAAGTTGTGACTCTTGACAATTTTTTCAAAACCAGTCACTTTAAAAGTTGTGACTCTTGGCAATTTTTCAAAACCAGTCACTAGTAATTGATTATCATAATGGTGTAATCGATTGCACAGTTTATTTTATCAAAAGTTATGACTCTTCATGTTGAGGTTTGAAATCCAACGTTCAAAAACCACTGGTAATCGATTACAAATATTGTGTAATCGATTACACTATTTTGAAAATATTTTGTCACAAGTTGTGACTCTTGAGATTTGAAATTCAACATTCAAAAACATTGGTAATCGATTACATACCCATGGTAATCGATTACTACTTTGTAAAACAGTTATAAAACTGTTTTGGGCTTCTGGTAATCGATTACTGTCTTATGGTAATCAATTATCAGAGAGTAAAAACTCTGATAAAAGATTTTTCTTTGAAAAATTCTTTTTATACTTATCTTGATGCTTTTCTTGAGGTTCTTGCATATCTTGAGTCTTCACTTGAATCTTCTTGATTTCTTTAATCTTGTTTGAATGGATCTTTAATAATCTTTGGCATCATCAAAATAATCTTGGAAGCTTTGCTTCTACACTTCTTTCTAAGACTCTAGAGACTAACTTCATCATTTATCTTGGATTTCTTGGAGTCTTATTTTGGATCAAACTTGAGAAGCACGTTTCTTTGGCATCAACAAAACATTATGATATCTTTGCTTTTACACTGTATAACTCGGTCTATATTAAAAAAAATAATAGCATGTAAACTTGTACGTACACTTAAGATTTAAAGTTTAACAAAATTCAACATATATATTTATAATCATAGCCATGAACTTGTTTAAAATTTGAGCATGCAACATATTTTTTAAGAAAGTATATATAAATTACCTTAAGTTAGAATTTAAAATAGATATTATTGTTGTATAATGGCAAACATAATCTAGTATATATAAAAATTTGTGAAAGGAAAATTGAAAATGATAACAATTTTATCATCTCTAATTTCAAGATGTGGTTATCCTTGGTAAAAAAAAAAAATAAGTATATGTACAACTCAAGTGTAATAAGGTATAAATTTATTTTTTTCAATACGAGTGATGTTCAGCTATATAAAAAAACCATTAAAATGAATGGTCCACCTTGTCAACCGGGTCAATGGTTCGCGACCAGGTCGTGTCGAGTCAGACCGAATCACACCGAATCATATGCAGAACCATTTTAATATGTGACTTAGACCGGTTGGGTGTGTTTAGTTTTTGGACCAACGAATCAACCCAAAAAATTCAAATCGAATTTAATAACTATGGTTTGAGGCCTTTAAGTAAGAATGTGCATTACCAATTCATCTTTAAGTACATTACTCTTGGCAAGAACGAAATTATATGTTCCTCAACTATCAAATTAGAGTTGAGATTGGACTATGTGATATTTGAACTGAACTACAAATTAGTAGTTGACAACATCCCTTAATTATCTCAAGATGGATGATTAATTCTAAATTTAATGTGATCATTGCTCATTATAGAAGTCTCGGACTCTAAACCAAACTACTAAGTTAAGTTGGTAAAAAGATAAGGAAATGTAATTGCTCGTAAGCTTTCGAGCTAGCTGCTGTTCTACTTACTCTCCATAACTTTTAGATAGTTCCAACTTTCAACTTGTATTGCTCTATCTTTTTCTATTAAAATGAAATAAGTTTCTTTCCGTAGAAAAAAGAAGGCTAAAAGTGACCAAAGTAATATGGCCTTATTTTCTACTTAAAAAAACGAATGAATTTGATAAAGAATTTGGGACGAAAAGTAAAACAATTCAAGGACCAAAATAAAGGTAACAAAAGTACATTTTTATTTTCGAATTTCCTCTGTCTTTCACTTTAATTATTCTATTATATATTGGATAACACGCACTCTGATACAAAGCAATTAAGGGAAGCTTGCTTAAGAAAGATACGAGAATTTCACCTTATTCTAACGCACTCCACTCAACAAAGCAGATTAAAGTGAACACTTCAGCAACACAACTCTAGAACATTACATCTATAGAGCTCTCCAATTCAACATTTACGGTCTTACCCTCTTCTGATGGAGCTACTCCTTCTTGTTACAGTCCTCAACTTCTTCCTAGCATTCTGAATAAAATCTGAAAAATGGTCTTTTTCATATTCCTTGTTGGTTTCATTAGCCACATCTACCGGTATAACGTTGTTCCGATCCTCATGGTGGACACCGATGTTTGACTTGCTCTTCATTTTAACCCTAGCATCTTTAATGTAAGTGGTGAAAGCTTCATCATTACCTAGTGGCTTCTTACCATGTTGTTGTGTTTGACTCACATCCTTTGGATTATTTGTGGAGATTTTCCTCGGGTGTGGAGCAGCAACATATTGTAGTTGTGTTGAAGCAACCTTTTCTCCCTGGCTATTACTACTATATTGTGCCTTTGAAGTTGATGAGCTTTTGTTCCCCATTTATCTAGAGGTTGTTGTGATAACAAACTTTGTGGGTGTGTGGTTTTGGAAATAGGTAATAGGGCTTTTTTGTTTTTCTTGTAAGGTGAAGGATTTGAGTTAGTGTTTGATTGGTAGAGGTGCAGAGCAAAGATTGGTTTTATAGTGTTTTAATCTTTGGTGTGAAAAGGATATATGGAGGGAGAAGAGACAAAAGAAAGTGAAAAGTGTTTTGAATTGCGCGGAGACCAAACGCTAATAGTATCTGCAGAATTATTTAATTTGTTACGCTGGGGAAATTATTGTATAGCTCTAGATCATTTCTTATAAGAAAAGGATTCTTTGGACATCCTTCAAGGATATGTCGGTTGAGAGGGATAGGAAAATAGAGGAAATATATATTAGTGATGCAATGTGACAAGAAGAGAAAAGAGAAAAAAGAACAAAGAAATTAGAAATGTTGATCGATTGGGTGCTTTTAATTTGTAGGTGTTCACATATTATTGCCATTTTCTTTAATAATGTCGGACAATTTTCATATAATACTGATTTTTTCAATTTATTAGAAAAAATTGATAAAACTCATACATATGCATCACACATGGAAATTTATTTAAGACTACAAATACATTATGATTTTGCATCATACAATTAATAATTATTTTCCTGAGTAAAGTCCTTAAGTCAGATAAATACGTGATGATTTATCTATTAAGTAATGATGTGACATTTTATTAATCTATTATATCATTATTTAATTGATGATATAACACTTTTATTAGTATCATATCATCAGTTAAGGAATCCTAACAAACAACAAATATTAAAATTAAATATAAAAAAATTCAGGTAGTCAAATAAAAAAATATAAGTTTTGATAATAAAATCAAAATGGATTATATTACATGTCAAAAAACATATTTAAGATTTAAAAAATATAATAATAAATTATTTATATTTTTTATCTGGCAAAAATTATTTGTATTAATTAACAATATAAGTCTTTTTTAATTGGGAAAATTTTTGTAAACACTTACACAAAACCCTATTCAACATCTAGAGAAGAAGGAAGAAAGATAAATGTATAATAAGAATAATAATATGATACGATATAATAGAAAAAAAATGATAAATATTAATGAAATATTTGATATATTGGCCATTGAGTATATATATATATATACTCCATTGAACCTGATTGTTGGGAATATAAAGACAGTTCTCCACGTTTTTTTTCTCAATATGGCTGTTGACGAATTTAGCTTGGCAATTGGCATCCTTGATGGAAAACAACTTTTTTATAGAAACCTGATGCGTTTCCAGAGTGGCATTGGATTCTGAAATGAACGGTACAATTGGATTTTTTTATGACGTGTAAAATTTGATATATTAAACAGAGCTCTTGATCATTTGCAAAAACCACATTTACAGTACGTTGTGCGTAACGTTAAAAGTACCAGCCCAAATCCTAATTCATATTTATATATTTTTCAGAATATTAATTAAAAACTAAGAAAAGGTATCTTTACTAAGAAATAGTATATGATATAAATATTATATTTCTATAATATAATTATCCTTAACTATACTCAATAGTAAGTCAAATGGAGGTAGTTTTTGAATTAATTTCCAGATAGTAGTAGGTCATATGGTTGTTCACGACTTTATAGACGAAAGTGGTGAAACTTTATACGACTTATAATTCTTTTTTTTGTTAATTTTGATTAAACACTATTAGAAAATAAACTTTTAACATTAGTTATTAAGGACATTCAACATCGATTACTAACTAATGTTGAAACTACGGACCTTAAAAGTATCAATGTTAACATTGGTAAACTTATGCTAAATTAAATTACATAACATCTGTTTTCTGAAAAATCGATGTTGTTTTCTGCTCACCAACATCAGTTTTTTTTAGAAAAAACTGATGTTGTCAGTAAATCACAACATCAATTTTTAGAAAAATTAATGTTGTTTTTGCGCAACAACATCAGTTTTTCTAAAAATCGATGCTATTTTGAAAAAAAATTAATATCCTGACTATTTTTTTAATTATCAGCTATAATTATAAATAACATCACTTATCATTCAAAGTTGTAAAAACTCTAAAAATAAACATAAGTCATCCTTGAAAAGAAGTAAATGTAATAAAATTATAATATGTAATATATTTTATATAATAAATTGTCGATCCACAAAACGAAAAATTGACAAAAAGATTTCTAGCAGAAACATTCTGAGCGTCATTTCCGACAAAATATACTACCAAGAGTTATAAACAAAAATTTACATATATTAGTATAGTATAATGTACTTAAATTACAAATAAATCCAAAATAAAACAAAGTTGGATGTTGCATTTGGGAACTCAAATATAATTTGAGTTTCAGCTTCCAAATTTTGTGATTGTGCAAAAATTCTCAATCCATAGCCAATTTTTGCAGACTTCCTCCAATGATTATAAACAATCATGCATTTCATAATCCCTTCCAAATTTAGATGGGTGAATCTTGTACCTTTCATAAATTAGTACATGATAGTCGATACATCTTGAAATTAGCATTAAGTTCATCTTAGATATGTATATGATTTTAAAATTTGATAGATAGAGGTGCTATTGTATAAATTATATACGGTGTTGAGTTACTCACCAGATTACTGCAAGTCACTTTGTACTTATTCAGCAGGACTTTAAAAGTAACCGAGTTAGGCATTTGGTAGTACAAAGAGTGGCATTTAGGATAAGCTTTTTAGTTGAGAGCTACTTTTGAAGATGGTCAGAAAGAAAACACGCTGTCCAAAATGGATCATGGGCACTTGATGATTTCCTATAGGTCCATAGAAATCTCTGAGCTCTGTCCATCCAACCAGTGTAGTTGGGTTGACCAGAACTTGGTTGTATGTAATAGAGTGCATGTTGCCATTACTATCTAACAAATGCCAGGTATGCTTTAGTTGATCTTTCCATCTTACAACAAAAGGCCTACTCACTTCACCATAAGGATACATTTAAAGTAAACAAATATAAGCAATACTGATGTGTTATATCATGTCATGTTTATTTGAAAATAGTCTTAAAATTCCTAACCCAATCCTTAATATGAACTGCATTGAACATTTCCTCTGGTTTGATCTATTAATCTTCACCATCATCTTAGTCATTTCATTCCAATTCTTTTGATCTCCATTCATCGTTTCTAAACTCCATTTACAATATAAAAGTTACTATTATTAGATGGTGAAGTATAAATAAACATATAAAAAGAATAACATCTCAATAAGCTTAGTATACAATTGTATGAAAAACCTGTTCATACACTAATACTAGAACACTAATCTTTTCGTTTTCTTTGGACCATTTGTAAAGCTCCATGCCAATTAAAAGTAAATGTGTAGCATAACTATTTGTAGCAAAAAGTAAAATACTAGAATACTAATAATACTTATTTTATGGATTAATTCAAAGATGATAATAAAAGAAAAGGAGTATGCGGATTGGTAAAAAAATGCTCATTTTTTCTATTTTAAGAACCACAAATTTGCTTGCTTAAAGTAGTGTATCTCTTAAGTACTACACTACATATGGAAGAAAACCAACAACCATAAAACATGATCTTATGATTGGTTATCATCTAATTTATACATCTTAATTAATTGAGACCAGCTAATGCAACTAAATTGTAACCATTGGTACAACTAACTACCATAACTACTAAAGCTTTCTGTGACCAGTTTATGTATTAGGTGCATTGTAACTTATGTAAATTTTATAAAACCACCATATACGCAACATTATAGAAACAAAACTATGCCACCAAAGAGTTTTACTAAGAGCTGCCACTAACAGGATGACCAACCATTATGAACAATGCAATATGTGAATACACTTAATCCAAAGGTTCTTATATATAAAGGGGCAAGGCCAACCAGAGTTGAATGTTAAAATATTGAAACAATGTTCATGGTTGAAGCGCTACCATCAAGGTCAACCATCACATTTTCAGACACGAAGCAAAGGCGTTGCTCAGAAAACACATTTTCAGGTACTAACCTGGAGAGGAAGCGACGAGGGAACAAGCCACAAAACCAAATAGGGTTTCAAGTTGTGAGGTATCGAGAAGATGAAATGATGATGACGTTGCAGTAGAACATGGGTGAGGAGGTGACGGTGTCACAGCTAAACGCGGGGGAGCACCTTTGTGAGTGATGGGGATGAGTCGAAGTCATGAGGGAGAGGACCATCGCGAGGCTGAAGGGTGAGAGTAGAGTAAGAGCAAGATTGAAGCGTCACTGACAGAGAGAATGAGAGTCAGAGTGAACACAAGAAGCATGAAAAAAATATTATAAATAGGATAACATAATGTCGATTTTTTTTCTTTCAAAAATCGATGTTAACGAAGTCAAATCATTTACAATTATGCCACTAGGTTTTCATTAACATCGGCTTTCTATAAGAACTAATGTTATTCTAACGATGTTAAAAATATATTTTCTAGTAGTGAAATGATGAATATTCATCCAATTTATCATTAGATTTCTACATGACTTAGAAGTTAAAATTTTCTTTTCAGGCCAGAAGTTGTAAACTTTATTATGACTTCTTTAATTTTTTTTTAAAAAAAATACTGTGCAGATTTTTCATATTTTTAATGTAAATTTTATTTAAAAAATTGTTTAATATTTCAAACATTTATGAATTAAGTAAAATAATTATTTTGTATGAACTCTATAATATTATTAATTTATTTGATTTAATAAAATTATTTTAATATTAATGACAGAAAACTTGATAGTTTAATAGCACAACATGTATTATATCAGGAAGTACATAATTTAAAGTCGTATAGCTAACCATGATTTTGAATGCCACGAAATTAGGATTTTGGTTAAAATTATATGGGGCTTTAGGACTTTTAAGTCGTGTGTATTTTCATGACTTCTAAGTGGTGTGGAATTTTACGATTTTGAGTTGTCAAGTGAAAAAAAATGCATAAGTGGTATAATTTCTTGTGACTTTAGTGAGAATCAATTAAAAAAAAATAAAAGTTAGATAAAGTTTCACAACTTCTTCCTACAAGGTTGTGACACCCAAACCATTTATCTTTATTTGAATATTAATTTAAAAATTAATCTCATTTTTTTAATTCACAAAAAAAATTAACCCTATTGATCAAAAGGCCTGATTCATGAGACTAATATCTAAAATAATAAAGTTTTCATGTTGTTATTACTCCTGCTATAATTTTAAATAAATATATAATACTTATTAATTTCTTAATAACCATCTTTATTGTTTAATTATAACACTCGATGATAAGATTTATATTAAAAAAGTGTGGAGAACCCACGTAAATTCTGCATTTTTTTTGCCTGTCGTGCTTGATTGTAACTTGTTTTGTAGATTTTCTTTTCCCGATAATGAGATAATATTTGGCAATCATCATTTATCAAATTTCTAATCATTTTTCCTCCTTGTATAGTGCATACTTTAATGATTTAAAATTGAGGTTGCCATCGCCTTCCACTACATGTACAGCGTTTACGTCATCGGGGTTTTATGCCCATGACGCACGTACAAGGCTCTATGTAAAGACTAAAGATACAGAAATAGGTGTTCAATCCTTCTAAAAAAAGTGTTCAATCCTTCTAAAAAAAGTGTTCAATCAAATCATAAACAGAAAAAAAAAAAAAAAGATGAAGAAGAAGGATTCTACCTCTAGAATACGGCTACGTTGTGGCTAATATCTTAGGAGGAAAACTAAACTAAGGGGTCGGACTAATAGCATATTTAAATTAAAGAACTATTATCTTCTCAAAATTAAATGAAAACAAACATATCTTGATTTGATGAAAATATAAATTATAATAGAATTCGGATCCCTCATGGGGCTCGCCTATAATTTTTGTTCTAGTTTGAATTTTATAGTTTAATTTTTTTTTCTTTCATCCTTTAAAGTATTTGTGTAAGATCAAATTGATAGTCAAAATTCCATTTTAACTGGAAAGATATTTTAATGATATTTTAATATTTTTATGCATAATGGGAATATTTAAGAGAACATTATCTTACATTGGGAAAATTTTCTACCTGTAGCTAATAAGAAATCATTTTAAATGACATAAAAAATAATTATTGTTATAAAATTATCATACCCAACAAATGATAATTAGATGACAAATGAACGAAAAGAAATGAGAATTGAATTTGCTGTTTTTGGGTTGGCCAGCAGCTTAAGAGCATCTTTAACGGCCGGTTCTTATTGAAAATTTGAAATTCTTAAAGAACGATTCTTGTAAGGAGACACCATAGAGCATACTAGTGAGAAAACACGTTCTATATGTAAGAACAAGTTCTTGTAAAAAATAAATAACAAATTCAAGTTCTTAACAAATATTCGATCCCAAGTAATAAGAAAGCTTTTGGTATACTTCTCTTGTTTGTTTTCATTCACACCATAGCTTCCACGTTTTACCCACCTTTTCAGAAAGATCAATATATTCCATCCTATAAACTTTTCCGCCATCAGTTTTTGCCTGTCAAGTTCAAGGTAACTGCACTATTTTGGAAAACCATTTTATTGGATCATTCACGTAGTTATTACTAAATAAAATTTTATTAAAAAATTTAGCATATGAAAGTTTATTTCTCAAAGGTTAAATCAATATGAAGGTTCCTCCCAAATCATTTAAATTTTTTTAATTAGGTCTTTGATTTTTTTTATCAATTGAGTTCTTTAACTTGTATTTATTTTTTAATTAGATGTTATCGTCTAACTATTAATTACCTTCGTAATTCTACGCTAAGGGTCTGTTAGGGGTGATTGTGAGGTTTCGGTTTTTGGGTTTCAAAAGTAATTTTTAAAATAAAATGTGTTTAGCAAAAATTAAGTTAAAATGGTTTTTAAATCATTTTCAAAATATTTTTACACTCATTTTCAAAACCAAAAAAAAAGGTTTTGTGAATTTAGTTTTAGTTTAAAAAAACATATTTTCCATGTTTGACAATGATATATTTTATCGTCACCATCATCACCATTATTGTCACCACCACCACCCTCCACCATCACCACCACCACCATCACCTCTGTCATTACTATCACCTCATTACTGTCAACATCACCATCATTGTCACCACTATAACAGTTGGTTGTCACCACCACAACCATCAACACCACTACCACCACCACCATTGTCATTGTCACCACCATCATCACCAACATCACTATCACTGCCACCATTGTCGCCATCGACATCACCATCAACAACTGCATTGCTACCACCATCACCACCACCATCAACATTACTGTCATCATCGTTGTCACCACTATTAAAAATACCACTGCTGTCACCACCACCACCCCACCATTGTCATTGTCAACACCATAGCCGCCAACATATTAGAACAACAACCACCACCACCATCAATGTCGCTACCACCACCATCTCCCTCACCACCACTAGCAACAAAGTGGCCACCATTAGCTACCACCACCAATGTGTTTGGACGACTATTCGTCTCATCCACCTTCAATTTTGATTAATAACAATAAGTATAAATTATTGATGTTCTAATGAGTTTTTGACAAGTGGACAGGATCAATATGTTAAAGGACTTAACAATATTCAGTATTGTCACAATCCAAGAGAGAATTCTTTATTTTATCTTGCATCCAACACACTAAAACCAGAGAGCACCCACTGTTATGAAAATCAATATTATACACTGTCTTTTAGTTAACTTGCACGTCCAATCTCAAAGAAACTCAAGAAGATTGAGAATGATGAAATAGGGAAGTACATGTGTTCTATTTTATATAGATTCAAAGACACTCAGACACGTTGCCTTATCCTTGAATGTGAGACAACGGTTTTTCATGGAATCGATGTTGATCCCATAACAAATCCTTCACTAAAGTCTATAAAATGCCATCTTCATCCAGGAAGTTTTTGATGAAAATATCTTATAAGAGAGCAAGAAAATATCTAAAGCAAAGTTATTTTGTATTTGAACTAAATTGTTTACTCTTTGCTAAGCAATTTTCAATTTTCATTTGTTTACTCTTTGCCAAGCAAAGTTATTTTGTATTTGAACTTAATTGTTTATTAACTCGTTGAGTGTTACAAAATAATTGTATTCATTCAAAATTTTGTTTTTGAAAGCTAAGAGTAGCTTAGTGTTATACAATACTTGAGTTTCTTAGATTCAGGGGGGTTTAAGAAAGTGTCAGAAGTGGTATTAGAAATACTTGTAAAGCCAAAAGTGGTAGGTTAGAATACATGTTTTGTAATCAAGTTTTGATTAGTGAAACCTTTTACTAGTGAGTAAAGGAGAACTCAACCTAGCCCCGGTTGAGTGAACCAGTATAAACGAAGTGTTTCTACTTCTCTCCATAACGGTTTATTGAGCATTCTTATAGCACTTTCTATCTCCAACACCAAGTGTGTATTTGAAAAACTATTTTAAGAACTCTCTCTTTTATCAAGTCACTGGACAACTATGTTGATCTTCATTAAATATTTGTTTTATCTTCAATAGACGACTTGCCACACACACACACATATCACTATCTATATTCACTTTTATATTGCAAAAAGTGTATATATTTGATATACACACTATTCAAATCCTTCCTTTAGTGTGTTTATTATTATTTTAGTTGGTATTAGAGCTTGGCCTCAGGGTTGAGTATCTGACAATACTAAGGAAAAGATCCAATATATCAAATATATGGAAGAAGGATTCTTCACCAACAAACCACTTTTGTTTAAAGGCATAAAGTATGACTACTTGAGAGGTCTATCTAGGAAGTGGAGACTGTTGGTAACAACGCTAAAAGCATTAAAGAATCTTGACTTTATGTTCCTTAAGGAACTTGTTAGTACCCTCAATTTTCATGAACAAGAACTTCAACAGGATGAAGGACTCAAAATAAAAAAAGTCTCTGGCTCTCAGTCGTCATAAGAACAAGAAGGCATCATCATTTAGAGAACAAGTCTTAAGAAGTTCTTCCAAAGCTCCTAAAGTCGATGACTCATCTGATTATGTATCTAAGGATGACTCAAACGAAGATGAGCTCGCCTTTATTTCTTAGAAGATCTGCAAGATGTGGAGAAACAAAGGAGGGTCCGAGTGGAAAAACTCTTCAAGAAGAATGCCCAAAGAAAATAAGGATAAAGACAAAAGCTCCATAATTTACTATGAGTGCAAAGCTTGGACATTTCAAGTCTGAATGTTCAAATCTGGAGAAGAGTCAAGATAAGAAGAAATTCTTCAAGACTATTGAAAAGAATGGTCTTATGAGTACCTGGGAGGGCCTAGGCAATACCTCGTATGATGAAGATGATGAGGAAGCCAACATATGAATGATGGTAGATACAACTTTTGAGGGGTTTGAATCAAACCATGAATATGAGGTAAATTTCAATGACTCTAAATATCTTTGAGAAGCTTATCACGAGCTTCCATCCAACTCATCTATTCTCTCAAAAGCTTAAAAAACCCAATTTTTTTTTCAAGAATCCACCCAAAGATCATTTAAAACTTGAGAAAACCCTTCAGGATCAAGTAGATGTTTCATTGGATGAGTCCACTCAAACATGTGAAGCTTGTACAACTCTTAAAGAAAAAAAGTCAAATTATTAGTGATCCAGAGACAAAAGCATTCATTCAACAAGAAGTTTAAGAAGAGGTAAGGGAACCCATTGGATGCATCATGAGAGGAAATCATCTAGAAAGTCAAATTATTGGTGATCCAGCAGATCATGTTCAAACAAGATAATTACTCAGAACACAAGGGCATACTGCATTGATTTCTAAAATGAAGCCCAAACACATTGATGATGCAATGTAAGATGACAACTAGGCTAAAGCAATTCAAGAGGAGCTTAATTAGTTTCAAAAGAATGGTGTTTGGAAGTTAGTCGAACTACCAAAAGGAAAGAAAGTTGTTGGAGCAAAATTGGTCTTTCGCAACAAACTTGATGAAAATGGTAAGGTTGTGAGAAACAACGCAGGGTTAGTTGCTAAAGGATACTCACAACAAGAAGGTATAGACTACAAAGAAACTTATGCACATGTAGCTCGTTTAGAGGCAATATGCATCATACTTTCATTTGCAGCTTAGAGCAATATGAAGTTGTATCAAATGGATGTAAAGAGTAGTGCATTTCTAAATGGCTTAATCCAAGAGGAAGTTTATGTTGAACAACCTCTAGGGTTTGAAAGTGAAAGCTTTCCTCAACATGTTTTCAAGCTCAACAAAGCCTAATATGGACTTAAGCAAGCTCCTAGAGCTTAGTACGAAAAACTAAGTTCATTTCTCTTGAAAAATGGCTTTAAGTGAGGAGAGGTTGACACACCACTCTTTTGCAAAAACTACGATTATCAATTTTTATTAGTGCAAGTATATGTGGATGATATCATTTTCAGTGCTACTAATGAGATGCTTTGTGAATATTTTTCTAAGTTGATGCAAACAGAATTTGAAATGAGCATGATGGGAGAGCTTAAATTCTTTCTTGGATTACAAATAAAACTAACACCTGAAGGTATCTACATTCATTAGACCAAGTATATGAAATAATTACTGAAGAAATTCAACATGGTGATGCAAAAGAAGTAAAGACTCCAATGCACCCCACCACATACCTTGGACTGGACAAGGAATCAACAAAGTTGGATGGTACTCAGTACTCGGTTCATTACTCTATCTCACTATGTCTAGGCCTGGTATCATATCTTTAGATATCTAATCGACCAAGGGAAGTTCACCTAACTGAAGTTAAACATATCTTTAGATATCTAATTGAATCTTCTAATCTTGGTCTTATGATAGAAAGTTTCAGACTTACAACTGTCATACCCTTATTTCGTCCAAGGACCTTCATTTGCTAATGTTTTATTTCTTGCTAGCCAAATTGAGCTGCTTGACACCATTTGCCGCGCAATCCGACAGGTTTTCTGACTTTTCAAAAAAGAATACGGAAAATACTCAAAAGGGAGGGAAAAAAGGTCATTTTTACACTTTTCTGACCCCTGGCTCGGCCAGGCTAGCCTCTGGCTCACCTAAGCCACCAAATAACCTCATGGTGAAGTAACCAGCTCGCCTAGGTGAGCTGTCATGACCCCAAATGCCTTGTTTTTCTATAAATAAGAATGAAGAGGGGCTGAGAGGGAGGTTATGAAATCCATAGGTGAAGGATTGGAGAGAAAGAAGAGAAAAGAAGAAGGAAGAAGAGAAAAAGAAGCTAAATCGCTGCCAAAGTGCGACCATAATCGATTTCTAGATCTTTCTTCGTTCATTCTTTGTTCTTCATCCGGTTAGTGTTTGTCTTTAAGGATTTAAACATGATTCATGGACCCTTAGGGGTCTTCTTTATTGTTTTGTGCATCTTCATCTCCTTCTCCTATCATCGGTAATCACTTTTCTTTTTTAAAGTAAGTTTTAATCGATCATTAGTGCTGAAATGATCTTAAATAAAGGTTGAAGGTTAATAAGCAAAAACCAAAATAAAACTAACTCATAAATTTCTTCACTTCTTCAAAAATCAAAAGAGATCGTTTCAAGGTCCAACGCCTTAAACGACTCTCTCCGCTTTTCAAAAAGTGAAACTTAGTTTCAAGGTCCAACGTCTTAAACGACTTTTGTTCGCAATTAAAATCAATCTTTCAAAACAAATAAAATCAATGTAACCTCAAAATTTCAGACTTAAAAAACTACGTAGGTCAGATTTCCTCATCACGCCTGAGGATATGTAAGAGCAAGGGCAACACCCTTGTCGACCCCAAAAAAATAAAAAAATATAAAAAGGGAAAATACATAATAAACATAAAAAGGGAAAATACACAATTTTAAAGTCATGTTTGCACGCTCGATTAAAGGTTGTCGTCCCTTATGACGGGCGTGTGGGGTGCTAATACCTTCCCTGTGCGTAAACAACTCCCAAACCCTTATTTTCAAAATTCTCAGACCTTCATCTTTTTGGTTTTCCTGACGTTTTCCTCGAATAAACGTTGGTGGTGACTCCGCTCATTTTCTCCCTCGGAGACAAACGCTTTGGCCTACTATTTTGGCCTTTTCGCTCTCTCGCCGAAGGGTAGGTTATGGCAGTTGGCGACTCCACTAGGGATTGTTTAAGAGTTTGGCCTTCAGCAATGTGCAATGTTTTTATCATGACTTCCTCTTTATTTATGTTCCCTTTTTCCTTTTATCTTTTGTTTTGTCCATATTTGTATATAACCTTTGCTATGTTATTGTGTTTGGTGTGTGCCTATCTATTACATTCATAGTTAGAAATATTTTTTCTATGCACACATGGCACCTACTCCTCGCACACACATTAAGATATTAGGCCCTATACCTGGGTCAATGTGAGCCATAAGGAGTGGAGGTTGATCTGTGGTCATGCTGGGTCTTCGACTTGCTTGATGACAGTGGAGCCTCATCTAGAGTTTTCCTCTTTTGGTGATGCATTTTCGCTGATAGTCCCTATCACCACAATGTATTACCTAAGAGGATGATATCTCTAGAAGCCAGTAAAGTTACATGAAACCACCCTTGGGAATTATCACTAGAAGTGAACTTTTGTATCCTTTCCATTAGTTTCCTGAATTAGGGGGCATGTTGGATTTCCCCTGCAGTTACTTTTTGGTCCACTTTTTCTTTATACAAATATGTTCAAGGGAAATCCGATTTGCCGGAAAGTGCACCGGATCGTCAAGTATTTAAAATTGAAATGGATGAATCCGAGTATCAAACTCAGGGAACTAGTCTTAGACAGGGTTAAATTAAAAAATAAGGCATCGTTGAAAGAAACATTGATAATTGATGATTTAGAATAGAATTAAACTAAGTCTAGGCTAAAAACAGTAAAAGTGCAAGTAAGTAAAATTGACAGTAGTAAGTAAAGATGTTGGGTCTTTCTAATAAACCAACTGATGTATATAAAGATGTTTCTCTAATCAATCAAGCTTTTGTATTCTATGTTGTAGCCTAAATTACTAAACCTCGATCCCTAGTTAGACTGAATCAATCCAAGCTTCGTCCTCAGATCCCTCTTGTTGGACTAGGCTTAATTTAGACAGCTTTCCTAGGTTAAGACTAACTTAAACTAAGCTTCATCCTTAGATCCCTCTTGTTGGACTAGACATAGCCTAAATAGCTTACGAAGCCTAAGCTTTGTCCTCAGATCCCTCTTGTTGGAGTAGACTTTAGACCAAATAGCATTATTGTAACAACATATTTAAAACCAAAACTTAATCTGCAGATCCCTCATTTAAGACTAAGTTTCAATTCTGCTTCATTCAAGTTCAAAGGCAACAATACATTTCCCAATGCTAAAGTCACCTAATCAGGCACACAAATGGTTGATCAGACCAAGAGCATACAAAATTTAAGCATTGAAAGAAGCATTGAACACAACAAACACAATCAATTAGATATTAAAGTAATTACATCAACTGTTCTTTAGAAATCCGCAACAAGGGTGTTTAGCCAACCATTACAGAAAACCCCCTAACAATAATGAGATTACAAAACATAGGTATCTCTGCAAAAGCTGCTCCTCTTGCTGCCTCCGGAGCTCTATTCCCGAAATAGGCACTATGGTGCGCTCTGGAATTCTGTGCCAATCAACTGCTTTAGGGTGTGTACCCTAATTCTGCACAAAACAGGCTTTAAATAGACTCTGAACCCGCAAAGTTGCCCTTAGCACCACCCTCGCGCTTGGCGCGAGTAAGTGGATTTGAGCTTAGCGCCAGTTGTGCGCTGAGCCTGGCTGAAGACAACTGCTGCGCTTAGCGCATTGATCTCACGCTTAGTGCGCGGCCTTGATATTGATTCTCTGCCAAATTATTCTATTGTGCTAAGCGTGCTGAAGCTGCACTTAGTGGTGGATGGGCGCTTAGCCCACTGATGAGCTAAGCTCAACTGTCACTTTCAGAACTTCATGACTTAGCCTTTTTTTCACCTAAAATTGCACATATTTCATCATTAAATCCAATGGACATATTCTAGAGATAGCTTTAACAATAAAACAAGATTTATTTACAAAATAACCATAAATTGGGGGAACTATACAAGTTTTGAAAAAAAATTTCTATACAAACGTTAGTCGTATAAGACGACTAACAAACTCCCCCAAATTTATAGTTTTGCTTGTCCTCAAGCAAAGAAAGAAAAACATACTTGTCCTCAAGTGACAAACTACAATGATCACTCAAAATGGTATTTGCTTCACAAAGAAATTCAACCATATGAACAGAATATCATGGACTGCTTCAATCAATTGCTTTTCACAAACATGCAACTTTTCAAAGATAGGAACATACACATTAGAGTCACAACTGAAATAAGCTAGTAAGGATGGAAGAAATCAAGGAAGGATCATCAACCACAACCTCACAGTCATTATTTCACTCAACCTCAAGTGTTTAGGCTCATTCCCTCATAAACAACTAACACAAGTCCCAACCTTTGCATTTCATCTCATGTCATACAACAATGAACACACAAAATGAATCTGAAGGACTTTCTAGGCTTGTAATCGGGTTAGGCTACCAACAAATCATGGTTTTTCTAGGATTCAAAAGCTTAGATTCTAGGAGAGCATTCATCCATAGATAAACCTTCACTTTTTCATTCATTCACACCCCATACCTGCCTTTTGTCATACCCTAATTTCGTCTGGGGACCATCCGTTTGTTGGGATGCGACCCTTGTTTGACCACTTCGAGGTACTTGGCACCCATCGTTAGGCAATCCATGAAGTTCCGTGACATGCCGGAAGTCGAAAGGAAGCATTGTTGCACAATCCGTGAAGTTTCGTGACATGCCGGAAGTCGAAAGGAAACATTGTTGCACAATCCGTGAAGTTCCGTAACATGTCGGAAGTCAAAAGGAAGCATTGTTGCACAATTCGTGAGGTTCTGTAACATTCCGAAAGTCAAAAAAGGGATGATTACGTAATCCGCAAGGTTCCGTAACATTACAGAAAGAAAACAAGTATCATTACGAAATTCGTAAAGTTCCGTAACGTTACGGAAAAAGAATAAGCAAAAAAAAAAAGCAGGGGGTGTATTTAGTAAATAGGGGGGGTGCAAATAGCAACTAGGCCCACTTGGGCCTTCCAGGAAGTTTTCCAGAACCTGGGCGAGCTGGGTGGCAAGCTTCTCCTTCTTTTCCCTATAAATAGGGGAAGGAGGGAAGAACAAAAATGTTCAATCCTCCTAGTATCTGAGGATCACTTAAAATTAATGAGAAAAATTGTTTCCGTGAAGAAAATCCAAGCCGAGGCGCTTCCGTAACGCTTCCGAGACGTTTCCGTGGGTGATTTCGCGAAGATTTTCCATCGTTCTTCGTCATTCTTCGGTCTTCAACCGGTAAGTTCCCGAAATCGAACTTTTCAATTCATTCTATGTACCCTTAGTGGTCCTCATTTGTTTCGCGTGCTTTTATTTTTATTTCATTTACTTTTCGTACCCCTTTTTGACTTGCTTTAGTCATTTATTTGAGTCATTTTCTCGCCTAATAAAAAAATAAAATAAATTTCCACCGATCATTCGTATTGTAACACCTTTTAATTTCTGTTAAAATGAAATCCGACCGTTCGGTCATGCCGTAACCACGTTTAAAACCTAAAAGAGGCGAAATAATAATATAATAATAAAAAAATATCTTTTAGTAAAATAATCAAAAAGATCAATCGGACGTTTTTTCTTTGAGATTTTTCTTTCTTAATCGAATTGACTAATAACCAAAGTGAAACTAAGGCTAAAATCAATTCATAAATCAAACTTTTGTCATCACCTAAAAAGCCATTTTTAAGGTCCAACGCCTTGAAATGGTCTTTTCCGCTTTTATTGGTTAAACGTGGATTTCTAAAAGACTAAAATCAACACGTAGCTTTGTTACCTCTTTCAAAATAACAAGAGATCCTTAATGGTCCAATGCATTAATGTTTTCTCTCCTTTCAAAAGAATCGAAAGATTGTTTAATGGTCCAACGCCTTAAATAACCTTTCATTCAATAAAAACATATTTTTGCAAAAAAAGGATAAAAACAATTTAATCAATGTTTGGTTCTCAAAGAACTATGCAGGTTTGAGTTCCTCATTGAGGATACGTAGGAGCAAGGGAAACACCCTTGTCGACCACAAAAAAATAAAAAATATAAAAGGCATAAAAAGACATAAGAACGTAAAAAAGGGAAGATAACACAAATTGAAGTCATGTTTGCACATTTGATTAAAGGCTGTCGTCCCTTGTGACAGACGTGTAGGGTGCTAATACCTTCCCCGTGCGTAAAAACAACTCCCGAACCTTTCACTTAAAGTTCGTAGACCACGTCTTTTCCGATTTTTTTGATGTTTTCCTCAAATAAGCGTTGGTGGCGACTTCGCGCGTATTCCTTTCTTGGAGGACGCATCCCGCGAGTCATGCGTCGCCCTCCCGCCGAAGGGTAGGTTGCGACAGTTGGCGACTCCACTAGGGACTATTGTTAGAGAGTTAGGCCAATCAATCAGTGTGCTTTCTTTAATATGACTTCCCTTTTGTTCTTATTCTTTGTCTTTTCTTTTTCTTTCTTATGTTCTTGTGTATATAAACTCTTTTGATGCTTTTAGTGTGTTTTAAAATGTATGCATGAGGTAAATATTTATTCATTTGGTGCACACAAACACCAACATTATTTGCACACACAGTGAGTTGAAAAAGGGCCCTATACCCGGGTTCATGGGAACATAAGGAGTGGAGGTGAATCAGTGATCATGCTAGGTCTCCGACTTGCTTGATTACAGTGAACCCTCATCTAGAGTTTTTCTCTTTGACAACATATTGTTGCCAGTAGTCCCTACTGTTGAAATATGTTCTTCAAAGAGGATGATACCTCTAGAGACCATCAAGAGAGATATGACCACCTTGGGAATTATCACTAAAAGCCCTTTTAGCTCCCTCCCATATAGGTCCCTAAAATAGGGGCACGGAGCAAGCACGCTGCGTACCATTTTTCACACTGCCATGCATGTAGTCAAGTGTCATGTACCCTTTTGCTTATATTTGTTTGTGAATATTGTCGTACTTTGTACATCCCCGTGTTGTACCTTTCGCATATGCATCATGCGCGGGTTCTGTCTTGATCCCCTCTCTTTGGCAAACCAACGAAGGGTCTATGTCACCTTCTTAAATACATACGGCGGGCACTGTGCTACCCCAAGACGTTGTATCTAAGAAGGGGACAATTTCCCGGGCTCCCGTATTCATAAATTGCATCTGGGTCATATGCATTTCTTCATGCATTCATCCATTCCACCCATGATAGATGTCGGAGTTTTGATTCGAACTAGATTTTGTTTCACTTTAGTAAAACATGGGATCTAGTCAAACGCCTTCGCTTAAAAAGAGGTTCTATCAAGTCAAGGTCAAGAGCCTAGGAATCATCAGTCTAAAGAAGTTAGGGCAGTTGATGGGTCAGCTCCAGCGGCAAGCTTTTCGCAAAGCTTACGGTAAAATCTGGGACCTAGCCATGGCAGAAGTCTCCACAGAGGCCATTGCCTCCCTCGCCCAGTATTATGATCAGCCGTTGAGGTGCTTCACCTTTGGGGACTTCCAACTATCACCCATGGTGGAAGAATTTGAAGAGATCCTAGGATGTCCTCTAGGGGGAAGGAGACCATACCTCTTCTTAGGGTTCTATCCCTCATTAGCTAGAATTTCTAAGATAATCCAAATCTCGATGCATGAATTAGACCATAGAAAGCAAGTCGAAAATGGGGTGGTTGGAATACCGAGAAAATGTTTGGAGGCAAAAGCAAGAATCTTGGCAGGTAGAGGCGAATGGGCCCCGTTCATAGACATTCTCGCACTGTTGATCTTCGGAGGAGTCCTCTTTCCAAATGTGGATGGGTTGGTGGACCTAGCGGCGATCGACGCTTTTCTCGTCTATCATGACCACAAGGAAAGCCTGGTTGTCGCAATGCTAGCCGATCTATATGACACCTTCGACCGAAGATGTGAGAAGAGCAGTACGAGAATTGCTTGCTGTACTCTGGCTCTTTATGTATGGTTGGTTTCACACCTTTTTCGCCAAGAGGTGAGGCATGCTTGCCTGCTAGAAAGCCACCATTCATGCATAGAGAAAAGAGGGGCAAATTGGGACCGACTCTTAGCAAACAAAGAAGGAGCGTCTATCAACTGGTTCCCTCGATGGAAAGAAGGAAGAACCGGGGTTCTTATTTCGTGCGGAGGATTTCTGAATGTTCCCTTGATGGGGACAAGGGGTTGCATCGGTTACAATCCCATTCTTGCTATAAGGCAACTTGGATACCCCATGAGAGGGGCACCACTAGAGGAAGAGCTCGCGCCTGTCATTTCACGAGGTTTCAATAAGACCAACGTGCAGACACTTCAGAAGGTCCGCAAGGCATGGGAGGTGGTGCAAAAGAAGGACAAAGAACTCAGGGGCAGTAACAATGGGCCCATCGGTGGCTACTGTAAGTGGTTGAAAGCTCACGTGCAAGGTTTGGATTGGCTCCGGAGTTTGAGAACCGCTAAAAGGGAGGAAGTTGAGGCACCGGAGGAAGATGAAGCGGTGTAGGCCCTTAGGGCAGAACTTGAGCAAGCCCAAACAGTCAAAGAAAGGTTCAAATCAGCAGCTCTTAAGATCCGAAAGGGGAATGCCGAACTGAGAGATATAAATATAGCTACCACCAAGGCCTTGGAACAAGAGACCAAGAGGGCTCGAAGGGCTCTGTGGGGCAGTAACAGTGAGCTTAAGCTCCGGAGAGAGGAAAGGGACCAATCACGAGTAGACAGTTTGATCTTGAAAGATGAGTTGAAGGTTTGCTCAAGGTCCAAAAGGAACTTGTCTCAATGTTTATGCGAGACAGAGACCAACATGTTAGCTATCATCAGCAAGTACCAAGAAGAACTAAATCTAGCCACGGCCCACGGGCACAAAGTGGCGGATGAGTATGCCCAAGTGTACGCGGAAAAGGAGGCTAGAGGAAGGGTGATCGACTCGTTACATCAAGAGGCAACAATGTGGATGGACCGATTTGCTCTTACTTTGAACGGGAGTCAAGAACTTCCCCGATTGCTAGCCAAGGCCAAAGAAATGGCGAACACCTACTCCGCCCCCGAGGAGATCCAAGGACTTCTCAGCTATTGTCAGCATATGATAGACTTAATGGCCTATATAATTAGAAACCGCTAGGAAGTTTGTATTGTCACTCAGATCTTGACTAGTTATAACTTTCTGAATAAAATGAGTTTACCCCGCGTTTTTACTCCAAAGATCAGTGCAAATCGAATCACTCCCGCATTTTATCTCTAGCATGCATTCACATTTTGCATGAGTCATTGCATCAACATGCATATGCGTTCAACATACTTTTTGTTCTACAAACTGCATACCTTTTGTTTTCATGTTCACTCATGCATGATCCTTGCATTTTCCTCTGCAAAACAAAAACAAAAAGGGAAGCATGAAAATTCATGATGCATTCTTAGTTGCATATATTCGGTACCATGAGCCAACCATGTTGGGATCATAAACCCGTTTCACTTAAAAACAAAATGATTGAACATGGTACCTAATGCATGGTTAACTAGGAAATGATGTTTCTTCGGGCATCTCAATTTCATAATTACATTTTCCATGCATAGCTTAAAGTATGCCAGAGTCATTCATCCCTATGAAATGTTGTTGAAGTATTGGCGATCAGAATTTCCATTCCTTGGATTATAGGGTTGAACCAAGCTCATGCTTTTACGAAAAGGTTCATCAAGTCAAGTTAAAGTACGGAAGTAACCATCTTGCAAAAATTGGGGCAAAAGATGGATTGGGTTACATCGCTGCTTTGCCTACTGCCAAACACATTTAGGACTGTTGCTGTCCTTGTTACTTCCAGCTTCACCTTGACAAAGATGTCATGGACCATGTTGAAAATCTAAATTGATTCAACCCCATATCCTGCATAAAAATTCACAATACTTCAACTGTGAATCATTCGCATACATCCATGCTTTTCATTGGTTGCATTGCTCATTGCATTCTTTCCTTGAAAAAAATGAACTTAATCATTGTTATCAATCGAACACGCTTTACGGCGCCCTTACCGAACTCGTGCTAGAGCTAGAGTAATGGGTGAAGTAGAGGAGGTGCAAGAGTAGAGGAAGGCCGACATGGAGGCCATGTGTCATACCCTAATTTCGTCCGGGGATTATTACTTGATGACATGCAACCTTTGGTTAGCCGCTTTGAGATACTTGGCGTCCTTTGTTGCACAATGAATGAAGTCCCGAGACGTGTCAGAAATCAAAAGGAAGCAGGCTTGCGCGATCCGTGAAATTTCGTAATGTGGCGGAAATAAAAAAGAGGTGTTTTCGCGCAATTCGTGAGTTTCCGTAACTGCTTCGAAAGCTAAAAAAGAGTAAATACATAATCCGTAAGGATTCGTAACCTTGCGGAAGGAAAATAAGTATTGTTACGAAATTCGTAAAGTTTCGTAACGTTACGGAAAAAGAATTACCAAAAAATAGAAGGGGGTGCATTTAGTAAAAAAGGGGGTACAAATAGCTATCTGACCCACTTGGGCCTTCCAGATCCTTCCTCCAGAAGGCTGTTGCTTCTGGAGGAAGCAACCTTGCTCGCCTGGGCGAGCTGGGTGGCAAGCTCCTCCCCTATTTTGCTATAAATAGGGGGAGGAGTGAAGAAGAAAAGGGTTCAGCCTTCTTGGCACTTCTCCCTCTCTCGAAATTGCTGAGGAAAATTATTTCCGTGAAGAAAATCCAAGCCGAGGCGCTTCCGTAACGTTTCCGTGACGTTTCCGTGAGTAATTATGCGAAGATTCTCGACCGTTCTTCAACATTCATCGTTCGTTCTTCGTTTTCTTCAGTCTTCAATGGGTAAGTACCTCAAATCGAGCTTTTCAATTCATTCTATGTACCCGTGGTGGTCCACATTTTGTTTCATGTATTTTTATTCTCGTTTTCATTTGCTTTTTATACCTCCTTTTGACGTGCTTAAGCCATTTATTTAAGTCGTTTCTCGCTTAATCTAAAAATAAAATAAATTTCCACCGATCGTTTGAATTGTATCATCCGTTAATTTCGGTTAAAATGAATTCCGACCGTTCGGTCGTGCCGTAACCACGTTGGAAATAAAAAAAGAGGTAAAATAATAATATAATAATCAAAAAATACCTTTTAGTAAAGTAAAACGAAAAATCAATCGGACGTTTTCTCTTTGGGATTTCTCATTCTTAATTGAATTGACTAATAACTAAAGTGAAACTAAGGCTAAAATCAACTCGCCTAGTCAAGCTCGTCCACAAAAATAGGTTTTGAAAGTTTATCATTTCAGTTTCTTACCAAGTAAAATGGATCATTTTTAAGGTCCAACGCCTTAAAATGATCACCTTTCAAAGTAAAAAGAATCACTTGATCCACGCATAAGAAAGAACTACGTAGGTCTGATTTCCTCTTCGATGAAGGGTACGTAGGAGCAAAAGCCCCGCTTTTGTCGACCTCAAAAAAATAAAAAGAAATAAAAGTTAAGGCAATACAATTTCCACAATTCTAAAAAATAGGCTGTTGTCCTTTGAGACAAACGTGAGAGGTGCTAATACCTTCCTCAAACGTAAATACAACTCCCGAACTTAGAATTTTCATTTTGACCGGTTTCCTTCGGTTTTTCCGACGTTTTCCACAAATAAACGTTGGTGGCGACTCCGTGCACCTTTCCTCCCTTGGAAAGCGCACCCGTGAGCCTCGCCTCGCTCGCCCGCGAAAGGGCACGTTGCAACAGTTGGCGACTCCACTAGGGATTGTTTTTGTGAGTTAGGCCTATTTTAGGAATTGTGGAATTGTGAACTTTGGGTGTGCTTTTATTGAACTGTGTAAAATGTAAATAACTGTTGTCTATTTTCGCATTCCTTTACACTGCATTCTAAGCACCCACGGGTTTGAGTAAAAAAGGGGCCCTACACCCGGGTTCATGGGAATTTAAGGAGTGGAGGTGAATCTATCATCATGCTAAGTCTCCGACTTGCTTGATAATAGTGAAACTTCGTCTAGAGCTTTCTCTCTTTATAATGTGTTGTCGCTGGTATTCCATACCGCCACAATATTATTATCTTGAGTGATGATACCTCTACAAAACAGCCGTGTGAGTTATGAATTTTTGGGGAGTAGTTATTAGAGACCCCTAGATATTGTCCTATAGGTTCCCAAATAGGGGCAAAGAGCAAACACACTCCATGCCATTCGTTCTCATGCATCTTTGGATAAATAGCACCAATTTATAGTTTTGCTAGTGATGTTTGGTTTCTTTAGAGTAATATGTAACCTTTTTAATGCTACGTCGAGGCGCCATCATGCCCAAATGTAGCATTAAAGTTGGATCTCTGCAGTCTCGTATGTGTGAATTACCCATTTGTGTTGTTTTCTTTCCGTTTCATGCATACACATTGCATCATTCATGTCGGAGTCTTGATCCACCCCTTTTTTAGGTAAATGATGGGGACAAATCCAAACGGCAAAAGGTTTTATCAAGTCAAGGTTAAAAGTCTAGATGTCACTAGCCTCAAGGAATTGGGACAATTGATGGGACCCCTCCAAAGGCAAGCCTTCCGCAAAGTCTACGGGAAGATTCTAGATTTGACCGCAACGGAGGTATTTATGGAAGCTGTCGTATCCCTCGCCCAATACTATGACCAGTCGTTGAGGTGTTTCACATTAGGGGACTTCCAAATGGTACCAACTATTGAAGAGTTTGAGGAGATATTAGGATGCCCTCTTGGGGGGAGAAAACCGTATCTTTTCTCCGGCTTTCTTCCTTCCTTGAGCAAGATTGCAGCTGTGATTGGAGATTCAGCAAAAGAGTTGGATCGCATGAAACAAACTCGCAATGGAATAGTGGGCCTGCCACGGAAATACTTGGAAGGCAAAGCAAGGGATACGGCGAGCCAAGAGAAGTGGGGCCCGTTTGCGGATATTTTAGCTTTGCTGATTTTTGGGGTTGTCCTCTTTCCAAACGTTGAAGGTTTGGTAGACTTAGCCGCCATTGATGCTTTCCTCGCATATCACCATAGCAAGGAAAGTCCAA
This sequence comes from Glycine max, assembly GCF_000004515.6. Lineage (NCBI taxonomy): Eukaryota > Viridiplantae > Streptophyta > Magnoliopsida > Fabales > Fabaceae > Glycine > Glycine max. The sequence goes on along the minus strand of NC_038245.2, from coordinate 23,406,473 downwards.
TGGTGGCTATCTTGGCAGATTTGTTTGACACCTTTGACCGGAGGTGTGAGAAAAACAGTGCACGGATTGTCTGTTGTTTACCTGCTCTCTGTGTGTGGTTGATTTCACATCTATTCCGACAAGACACGAGATACCCGTGTCCGCTTCAAAGCTATCGCTCATGCGCCGAAAAAGGAAGAGTCGATTGGGACCAACGTTTGGCTGGGATAGGGGGCAGCACGATCAATTGGTTTCCTCGTTGGAAGGAAGGCAAGGAAGGAGTTCTTTTCTCGTGTGGGGACTACCCTAATGTTCCACTGATAGGGACTAGGGGTTGTATTAATTATAATCCCGCACTCGCCATAAGACAGCTAGGGTATCCCATGAGGGGAGCACCAACCGAAGAAAGTCTCTCGCCTTTCCTTGTGAGGGATCTAGGCGCGCAAGGCCTCAAGGTTATACAAAGAATCCACAAGGCATGGAGGAGTCCGTTGAAGAAAGACAAGGAGCTTAGGGGCATCCGAAATAGCGTCATCGGAGGTTATCATGGATGGCTAAGAATTCATGCGAGAGGGTTAGATTGGCTCTCCAAATTGAAAGTTATCGATGAGGAGAACTTCGAAGCTCCGGAGGAAGATGAAGAAGTCCGAGCTCTAAAAATAGAGCTAGGGAAGGCAAGACTCGCCAAGGAGAAGTTCAAATCAGCTGCTACACACATCCGGAAGGAGTGCACCGAGTTACAAGAGGAAAACGCGGCCACTGCAAGAGCCCTTGAACAAGAAACCAAAAGGGCCCGCAAGGAGGAATATGGCCGAGAGAAATTCCGAGGAGCACTGTGGGGTAGCAACAATGAGCTCAAGCTCCGAAGAGAGGAGAGAGATCGGTCACAGGTGCATGGCATGATCTTAAAAGAGGAGTTAGTTGCTTGCGCGAGGTCCAAAAGGGATTTGGCTCAACACTTGGAAGCCACGGAGCAAAGCATGCTAGCTATCATAGGGCAATACAAGGAAGAGTTGAACCAGCCTGTGGCCCATGAAGAAAAGCTAGTGGAGGATTTTGCACAAGTGTACGCCGAGAAAGAAGCAAGAGGGAGGGTGATTGATGCGTTGCATCAAGAAGCGACTATATGGATGGATAGGTTCGCCTTGACCTTGAATGGAAGTCAAGACCTCCCGCGTCTATTAGCCAAAGCAAAAACCATGGCCAAAGTGTGTACGGCCCCCGAGGAGATTCATGGGCTAATCAATTACTGTCAACACATGATAGATTTGATGGCCCATATAATTAGGAATCATTAGGTTCTCTTGTAACACCTTTGTATAATCTTGGCTAGATGAAAGCTTTGTTCTTTTTATAAAATGAGAAGTTATGGACTCATCACGTTATCTAAAAACCTTGGGGTGGATCCAAGTGCTTCGATCATCCATTTGCATACTCATGTTTTGGTGGCATACTCACCGTTGTTTATTTCTTTAGGAATTTCATCATAACTAAGAAAACACCAAGGCACCCCTATAACACTCGATCCAGAAAAATGGATAATGAAGAGGGCGTGCAGGAACAGATGAAAGCTGATCTATTGGCCTTAAAAGATCAAATGGCTTCCATCTCGGAGGTCATGTTAAAACTCCAGAAAACCATAGAGGATAAAGCCACGACAACCGCCTCCAGTACGGTTAGGGAAGCGGAGCCAGTACTGCAACCCGCTTTAAATTCGGGCCGAGACAGAAACACGGCCGTATTTGGTTGAAGGTATAGTCCGCAAGCTTATCCTTATGGTACTGCAACCCGCTTCACCCCCCGTGCCACCCCGGAAGATTTAAGCCAAGCCCCTCCTTTTGAGGGGCAACTCCCGCCTTATGACGACTATCCCGGGCAAGACGATGAGGAAGGAGATACCCATCTTGGCCCCCTGCTCCACCTCAAAGATCCGTCCCCACATGAACTACCCCAACCGAACATAGTCCGCCATATCCCGGCCTCACCCACACCCGTAAAAGAATATGTTCCCTTCACGGAAGATAAGGGAAAGATTGAGGCACTTGAAGAGAGGTTAAGAGCAGTCGAGGGCCTTGGCAATTACCCATTCTCAGATTTAGCGGATTTATCTCTCGTGCCCAATATCATCATTCCTCCCAAGTTCAAAGTGCCGGACTTTGATAAGTACAAAGGGACGACATGTCCGAAGGGGCATCTTCGGATGTATTGCCGAAAGATGGGGGCGTATTCTGCGGACGAAAAATTGTTGGTCCATTTCTTTCAAGACAGCTTGGCCGAGGCAGCTGTAGCATGGTATACCAATCTGGAAGCTTCCCAGATCCGATCATGGAAGGACTTGGCAACTGCCTTCATTAGGCAGTACCAGTACAATACGAACATGGCTTCCGATCGGAACCAGCTTCAGAGTATGACTAAGCGAGAGCATGAGTCCATTAAGGAATATGCCCAAAGATGGAGAGATCTCGCAGCCCAAGTCGTACCGCCCATGACGGAAAGGGAGATGATCACAATTATGGTAGATACGTTACCCACGTTCTACTATGAAAAGCTGATAGGCTACATGCCAGCTAACTTTGCGGATCTCGTCTTCGCCGGAGAAAGGATTGAATCTGGACTACGGAAAGGCAAGTTCGAATATGCTTCCAATGTGGCCCCCAATAACAGCAGAAGAGCCCCAGTAGTGGGCATGAGGAAAAAAGAAGGAGACGTCCACGCAGTCACCACCGCCCCGACGTGGATGAAAGCACCCCAAAATATCCAAAGCTCATACCAGCCCAATCCCCCAAATTTTTTAATCCGAGCCGAAAATTCTCTCCCGACTCAAGTAAAAGGACCACCCGCAGCAGAAAGAGCGCCAGCCCAACGCACAGCTCCAGCCGCTCCCCGGCCAATTAATAATACAGCCCCCGGCACGAGCTATAAATATGCACAACACCCGCCCCCGAAAGATAACTTCTCCCCTATTCCTATGGCATACTCCGAGTTATGGCCTTCATTATTGGAGAATCATTTGGTGGTGGCCATACCCGGGAAGGTCTTCCAGCCACCCTACCCCAAGTGGTACGACCCGGGTGCCAAGTGTGTGTACCATAGTGGAGTTCCCGGACACAATATTGACTCCTGCATCCCGTTCAAGTATAAAGTGCAGCACCTGATTAGTGCCGGTTGGCTAGCGTTTCAGGAGGAAGGCCCAAATGTTAAAACCAACCCGCTAGCTAGTCATGGAGGGGCTAGCGTGAACGCCGTCGAAAAGGACGGGCCATCGCGGGCAAAGAGGTTAGGAGAGGTGGTTACTTCTAGACGCTTCATCTATCAATCACTGCAAGCGGCGTGCATGGTCTCCCGAGGTGGAGACGAAAGGGATGAATGTTTGTTTCACCTCGGGGAGTCGCATGACATGGAAACCTGTCCCGTGGTGGAAGAATTGCTTCAGCGGCTCATGGATTACGGGCAGCTTAAAGTGTCCATAGGAGGGAGGGAAGAACCACAAATTTGCATGCAGTCGGAAGAGAAGAAGGTTCCTCTAACCCCCAAGGCCCTAGTAATATGTTTTACTAGGAAAGGGACCGGCTCCACACCCATATACCCCCGGACGGCACCCAAGCCAACACCATTTGCATATCAAAGTAATAAGGCCGTTCCGTGGAAGTATACCCCTCCCGCGTCCAGCGAAAGAGTTGTAACCGAAGTTGACTCCCTATCAGCTAAGGTAACCAACATCACCGGCCTCAGTGGCGTAACCCACAGTGGTCGGGTGTTCGCTTCCCTTCACCCGGCGGAATTGCCCTCTAAAGGGAAAGCGCCCATGGTCCCAGAGCCCACAGATATAGCCACCCCCTCGAAAAAAGTAGATCCTCCAGTGGGAAGAGGGGCCGAAAAGAAAGAAAGTCTTCAAGGAAAAACAGTGACTTTGGAAGAGGCCCATGAGTTCCTCCGCCTCATCCAACAAAGCGAGTTTAAGGTAGTCGAGCAACTGAACAAAACTCCACCAAGGATCTTTTTTCTTGAACTACTCATAAACTCCGAGCCTCATCGTGCGCTGTTGATGAAGGTCCTTAATGATGCCCATGTAGCACATGATATCTCAGTGGAGGGTTTCGAAGGCATCGTTAATCATATAACCGCCAACAACTACATCGCGTTTGCAGAAGAAGAGATTCCCGTTGAGGGGAGAGGACACAACAAGGCTTTACATGTGTCGGTGAAATGTATGGTCCACGTTGTCACAAAGGTACTTATCGACAATGGATCGAGTTTAAATGTAATGCCAAAGACCACTTTGGAAAAGCTTCCCTTTAGTGCGTCACGTTTAAAACCGAGCTCGATGGTGGTGCGAGCCTTTGATAGTACTCGGCGGGAAGTGATGGGGGAAATCGACATTCCCATTCAGATAGGCCCCCACACTTGCAATGTGGTGTTTCAGGTAATGGATATAAATCCCGCCTATAGCTGCCTCTTGGGAAGACCGTGGATTCATGCCCTGGGAGTGGTCCCTTCAACGCTTCACCAGAAATTAAAGTTCGCAGTGGGTGGACTTTTAGTGATAGTGTCGGGTGAAGAGGATATGTTAGTGAGCTGCCCCTCCTCTGCACCGTACGTAGAAGCGGCGGAAGAATCATTGGAAACGGCTTTCCAATCCTTTGAGGTCGTGAGCTGCGCCTCTGTGGAACCAAGTCCGTCGCTACCTTCTTTCTCCAAGGCGGCCATAATGGTGGCGCGCGTTATGCTCAGGAACGGATTTGAGCCCGGAATGGGTCTAGGCAAGGACTGCCTCGGGAAGGCCGACGTGGTCGATATCAAGGGGAATCCATACAAGTATGGATTAGGGTATGAACCCGGGATGCCGGGGAGGAGGAACGTGCCGTCAAGATTTCGGGCGGATAGGGTATGGCCCGGTCGTATTAGCCAGTGTTTCACCAGCGCTGGAATGGTGTCCGAGGAGGAGGTGGCCACAATAGAGGAGGAGTTCCCTCAAGACCCACCAAGTTTTGTGCAACCATGCCACCCCGATTCCCAAGTGGGGAACTGGCGTGTGATAAGCCAGTCAGAAGTCTATACCGCTGATTCAATGTAATTAGAGCCTATAGATTTCCTTTCTCTTATGTTTTGTGAAACCTACCTTATTAAATAAACAAAGAGATATTGTTTCATCTGTTCTTGCGGTTCCACCTTTTCTCATATCATTTTGCATGTTTTTATTTCTTTTGTCTTGTTTGGTATAGATATGAGGGTCGATTCTTTGAGGATCCTAACAACGAGGGTTTGACAATCGATTTCGATCGAGATATAAGCCAAACGATAAACGAGGAAGAGGAAGAGGACGTCCTGTCACCAGAGTTGGAGAGGTTGGTCGCTCAGGAAGAATGTGAAATGAAGCCTCACCAAGAAGAAACCGAATTGGTAAACCTGGGGACCACGGAGGAAAAGAAAGAAGTAAAGGTAGGAACCGGTATGACCGCGCCTATCCGCCAAAGCTTGATAACCCTTCTTAAAGAGTATCAAGATGTCTTTGCGTGGTCATATCAAGACATGCCCGGTCTGGATTCCGACATTGTGCAGCATAAGTTGCCCTTGAATCCTGGGTCTTCCCCGGTTAAGCAAAAGTTACAAAGAATGAGACCCGAGATGTCTTTAAAAATTAAAGAGGAAGTAAGGAAGCAGTTTGATGCAGGTTTCTTAGTTGTGGCGCGGTACCCGGAGTGGGTGGCCAACATTGTCCCGGTCCCAAAAAAGGACGGCAAGGTTCGAATGTGTGTAGATTACCGGGATTTGAACCGAGCCAGTCCTAAAGACAATTTTCCCCTGCCACACATTGATATATTGGTAGATAATACAGCTAGATTCGCCCTTTTCTCATTTATGGATGGTTTCTCGGGGTATAATCAAATAAAGATGGCACCCAAAGATGTAGAGAAGACCACTTTCGTCACCCTATGGGGGACATTCTGCTATAAAGTGATGGCCTTCGGGTTGAAAAATGCTGGGGCAACCTATCAGCGTGCCATGGTGGCATTGTTCCATGATATGATGCATAAGGAAATAGAGGTCTACGTAGATGACATGATTGCCAAGTCTCGGACTGAGGACGAACACCTTGTCAATCTGCGTAAGCTGTTTGGAAGGTTGCGGAAATATCAATTAAAACTAAACCCAACCAAATGCACCTTTGGAGTAAAGTCGGGGATGTTGCTAGGATTTATCGTAAGTCAGAAAGGGATAGAGATAGATCCCGAGAAAGTGAAGGCCATCCTCGAAATGCCGGAAACACGCACGGAGAAGCAGGTTCGGGGGTTTTTGGGGAGGTTGAATTATATCGCGAGATTTATCTCGCAACTCATCCCTACCTGTGAGCCCATTTTTAAGCTGTTACGTAAGAACCAGGTGGTCCTATGGAACAGTGACTGCCAAGAGGCCTTCGAGAAGATCAAACAGAGTCTCGTGAATCCCCCGGTGCTCATGCCACCTGTAATAGGAAGACCTCTTTTCCTGTACATGACTGTGTTGGACGAGTCTATGGGGTGCGTGTTGGGTCAGCATGATGATTCTGGGAAAAAGGAGCAAGCCATCTACTATCTGAGCAAGAAGTTTACCGCATGTGAGATGAATTACTCAATGCTGGAAAGGACGTGTTGTGCTCTAGTATGGGCATCACATCGGCTTAGGCAGTACATGCTCAGCCATACCACGTGGCTTATTTCCAAAATGGATCCCGTGAAATACATCTTTGAAAAAACGGCCCTCACGGGATGAATTGCTAGGTGGCAGGTGCTATTATCTGAATTCGATATCATTTACGTCACCCAAAAGGCGGTAAAGGGAAGCGCTTTGGCGGATTATTTGGCCCAGCAACCCCTCCAGGATTATCGGCCGATGCACCCCGAGTTCCCAGATGAAGATATCATGGCCCTGTTTGAAGAGAAGCGGACGCACGAGGACATAGACAAATGGATTGTTTGCTTCGATGGGGCATGTAATGCTTTGGGCCACGGAGTAGGGGTAGTCCTTGTGTCCCCGGATGATCAGTGTATTCCTTTCACGACTAGGCTAGGTTTTGATTGTACCAACAATATGGCCGAGTACGAAGCATGCGCCCTCGGGGTCCAGGCGGCCATTGATTTTGATGTAAAATTACTCAAGGTGTATGGAGACTCAGCTTTGGTGATACGCCAGTTGAAAGGAGAATGGGAAACTAGGGATCCGAAGTTGATACCCTATCAAACTCACATCTTGAGGTTAGCCAAGTACTTTGACAACATTTCCTTCCACCACATACCTCGGGAAGAGAATCAAATGGCTGATGCGTTGGCCACCCTGGCATCCATGTTTCAACTTGCCCCACACGGGGATCTGCCGTACATCGAATTCAAATCTCAAGGCAGGCCGACATATTGTTATGCAATAGAGGAAGAGCGGGATGGGAAACCGTGGTATTTCGACATCAAGCAGTATGTTGAGAACAAAGAATACCCACCAGGGATTTCTGACAATGACAAAAGGACGTTGAGGAGATTGGCTACTGGTTTCTTTGTAAGTGGTACCATCCTGTACAAACGAAACCACGACATGACCCTCCTACGATGCGTAGATGCCAAAGAGGCGAACTTCATGATTGAGGAGATCCACGAGGGTTCCTTTGGGACACATGCCAATGGGCATGCTATGGCCAGAAAAATCCTTAGGGCCGGTTATTATTGGCTCACCATGGAAAGCGATTGCTGCGCTCATGTCAGGAAATGTCATAAATGTCAGGCATACGCGGACAATGTCAATGTTCCGCCACATCCTCTGAATGTTATGTCCGCCCCTTGGCCCTTTTCCATGTGGGGAATAGATGTCATTGGGGCCATCGAACCCAAAGTGTCGAATGGTCACCGCTTCATGCTTGTGGCGATAGATTACTTCACCAAATGGGTCGAAGCAGCTTCTTATACTAATGTCACAAGGAATGTGGTAGTTAGATTCATAAAGAAGGAGCTGATTTGTCGATACGGACTCCCCAGGAAGATCATTACTGACAATGGCACCAATCTGAACAACAAGATGATGCAGGAAATGTGCGAGGACTTCAAGATCCAGCATCATAACTCTACCCCTTATCGGCCAAATATGAATGGGGCTGTAGAGGCTGCGAATAAAAATATTAAGAAGATTGTTCAGAAGATGACAGTGTCATACAAAGATTGGCATGAGATGTTGCCTTTCGCCCTACACGGATACAGAACCTCGGCACGAACTTCTACTGGGGCAACGCCGTATTCCTTGGTTTATGGGATGGAAGCAGTGCTCCCATTTGAGGTAGAGGTTCCTTCTCAGAGGATAATGGCGGAGTCAGGCCTAGAAGAGTCAGAATGGGCTCAAGCACGCTACGACCAACTTAACCTTATTGAAGGTAAGCGTTTGGCCACCATGAGCCATGGGCGTTTGTATCAATGAAGGATAAAGAACACATTCGACAAGAAGGTACGCCCATGCAAGTTCAACGAGGGGGACCTCGTGCTGAAGAAAATGTCCCATGCTATTAAAGATAATCGAGGCAAGTGGGCCCCGAATTATGAAGGACCTTTCGTGGTGAAAAGAGCTTTTTCTGGGGGTGCTCTGATACTCACCCACATGGATGGCGAGGAGTTGCCCTCGCCCGTGAACTCCGATGTAGTTAAACGATATTACGCTTGAAATATGGGGCAATCGAGAGGACCGTGGCATGTTTTTATTTCTAAGTTTTTCTCATTCTTCTTGGTTTCCTCTAGGGATTCCCATTCACTGTATTTGTCTCGTTTCTTTGAAAAGAAAAGATGGGCGAGGTTTCAATCCTCCCTTTGGTTTCAAACCTTGTGTTTTAGATTTGTTATAACTTGAGCCCTCTTCGCTCGGTGTATGGGGTGCCCCAAATGCTTATCTAAAATTGAATCTAACCAGCCTTCACTAAGAAAGTCATCACATTAGGAACATTCATACATGCACATACACATGCATATTTTGTGGTAACAGGGGCAGGGCCTTCTTAGGTCACGGTTAGAAGTCGAGACAAGTTGACTGTGGAAACCAACCAAGGTAAGACGATGACCGGACACGATTGGCCATTGGATTTTTTGTTTCCTACTTACAGGTACATAGGGACGGATACAAGTGGAGATAGGGTCGCGACCAACCGATCGTTGCCCCTTCCCGGCGCTAAACAAGCAGAGAACGTCGCTGCAAGGCAGCCCAGTATCCTTTGCATTTGCAGGTTCTTTTACTATTATTTGTTTTAAATAAAGTAATCGGCGCCTAATTCTAACTTAAGTGGATTCAAGTAGGCAGAACGCTAACCCATAATAAGGAAGGAGGAGACATGGTTAAGGCTCCCCTAAAAAAATAAAAAAAGTACAGGTTAGCTCGCCTGAGCGAGCAACCCCTGTACGAAAATATAAAGAGATGGAGGGGGAACGTTTTCTTCACCCAAAACTCTTCCCCCTCACTTCAAAAACCCCCAAGCTCACGGGAACTACGAGAACAGCAGCCCCCAAGCTTCCATTGTTGAGTTTTTGCTTCCCTTTTCACGCTTTAATTCACTCCCCACAAGTAAGTGCAATTTCCCTTGGTTATTTGGCTCTCCATTGGTGTGTTTTGGTGCTTTAGGTTCTCAATTTTTGCAAAATTCGTGAAGCAATTTGCATCTGAATCCATGCTTGTTTGGTTGAATTGAGGATTTGATTGAGAAGGCCTTAGGCCTATGCTGTATTCTGAAGCAATGGGGCATGCCACATTCTTCCCATCCTCTTGCAATTTATGTCCAAACATGCACTCACCAAGTGCTCGGTGAAATGCCCCAATGATGTATGAATATGATTGTGTAAAATTGGGAGAGTGGGACTGTTTCTTATATGTAGGTACAGCATAGGAGATTCAAAATAGGTGCCCAAATACAATTCCAAGCTTAGGAACCCACACTTGTAGCTTCAATGCAAGGAAACATGCTTATGGCTAGGAATCCAAAATTTGGTTTTAGAGTTAGAAAAGCATGAAAATTAGGATTTGCTTGTGAGAGTTTTTGCTCTAATTTGGGCTGCCCCATGTTTGATACTTTACATAGAGGTAGCGTGGAAAACACCTTGCAATAGTGTGTATACATAGGTAAATATAAGGAGCATGAAATTCCTAGCAAAGTGTGAATGATTGTCTTCCTAAATGAATGTATGATAGTGTGGAATGCCTTTTGAATGCAAATATGTGCAGGATGTAATTAGCTTTCCAATATGCATATAAATAAATAGAAGTGAAACAGTAGAAATTTGTATGGTGTACTTCAAATGTATGTAAGTAGTTTGTGATAGCAAGTGTTTAGGATATAAATTAGGTGTAAAGTTTGACGCAACACTTTGAGCATAAAAGTGTGTTTTCTTTTTAGAATGTATATGGGTGTATGGCAATTAGAATATATTGGATGTTTTTGTATGTTGACATGGGTAATAGGATATTTTCTACACATGCGCGTGTGCATAAATGGATTACATGAGTTTGGTCTAAATCAGAGGGGCTAGCACGACATATTTGCATTAATATAAGCATTATCTTGTAAAACTAACTTTTAAATGTTTGTTCTCGCAGGAAATGGCCCCGAGGAAACTTGCCTCAAAGAGATCCAGGAAGGATAAAGCGGCCGAAGGAACCAGTTCCGCTCTCGAGTATGACAGTCACCGCTTTAGGAGCGCTGAACACCAGCAGCGCTTCGAGGCCATCAAGGGATGGTCATTTCTCCGGGAGCGACGCGTCCAGCTCAGGGACGATGAGTATACCAATTTCCAAGAGGAGATAGTTCGCCGGCGGTGGGCATCACTGGTTACCCCCATGGCCAAGTTCGATCCAGACATAGTCCTCGAATTTTATGCCAATGCTTGGCCTACAGAGGAGGGCGTGCGAGATATGAGGTCCTGGGTGAGAGGTCAGTGGATCCTGTTTGATGCAGATGCTATTGGCCAGTTCCTGGGATACCCTTTAGTGCTGGAAGAGGGTCAGGAATGCGAGTATGGCCAGAGGAGGAACCGGTCCGATGGGTTCGATGAGGAGGCCATTGCCCATTTGCTATGTATACCGGGGCAAGATTTTGCCCGGACTGCTGCCGGGAGACGGATGCGGATCATGCACACCAACATGACCACCCTGACTCAGATCTGGATGACTTTGCTGCTCAGCAACATCCAGCCCAGCGACCATAATTCTGACCTCCCCCTGCCGAAGTGTCAGCTGGTGTACGCCATCCTGACGCGGATGAGCATTCATGTGGCTTAGTTAATCGCTGATGCCATCTATATATTTGCAGGTATGGCGGCTACCAGGCACCCACTGGACCCGGATAAGTCCAACAGGGCCCTGGGATTTCCCGCCTTGATCACAGGACTCTGCCAGTCGTTCGGCGTCCCCGTCGCACCTAGCAAGGTGATTCAGCCGCCCATCACCCGAGCTTTTATTGAGAAGTATTGCACACAGAGACAGGCCCAAGGGGATGCTCCGCAGGCCACAAACGCGCCGCCACCTCATCAGGCTGGTCCAGCCGGATCGTTTGATACGGAGCAGTATTTGCGGCATTTGGTTCGCCAGCAGGCGGCCAACCACCGGGCTCATGTGCAGACCCATGATTGTCTTTACCAGATGAGCCTCAGCCTGCAGAGCCAGGGTTTTACTTCTTTTCCGTGCCCTACTCCGGACCAGTTTAGGGTAGAGGTCGCATGGCCTGGAGATTGGCCTGAGGCCCGGGCAGGAGAGGCACCAGCAGAGGCTCCCGACGAGGCAGACGAGGCCCGCGAGGACGAGGAGATGACCGATTTACTTGATTTCTTAGGAGGGAGCGGAGCCACATGATTGGGAGATCCCTTGATCCATATTTCTTTGTGTTTCCATTTGTTTTTTCTGTTACATATCATCTTATTTTTGTTTGACTAAGGGACTAACGTTTGTTTCATGTTTTGACTTTTGTTTTGTACATATATATCATTTGAGTTGTTACGTCGGTACTTGTTTCATTGTTGTCAATAGTGTTTGTTGAAATTCCGGAACCGTGTAGAGTTTTTCATTTAGGAACGCCGTCCTAAAAATAAAATGAACCAAAAATCCTAATAAAAAGAAAGAAGCGTTGTGAATAAAATGTCTGCGTATATAAAGAAAAAGGAAAATGTGCATAGAAGGGTTTTTATAAAAAAAAAATAAAAAATACGTGTAGAGAAATTCTTGTGTGTGTGAACGAGTGTATATAAAGAAATTTTTGTATGAACCATAGGTGTGCGTTGGAGAAAAACGAAAAAGATCTTTGAATGTAAATAAGGTTTGTATATAGACCGTGTGACGTAAAGAGAAGAGTTCTAATGCGTGTACAGAAAAAGTTTGTCATGTATAAAAATATAGATGTACAAAGAAAGGTTTTCCTCATAAAGGACCACAGTTGTATAGTTTTAGTGAATATATATAAAAATAAAACAAAAAGTAAAAAGAAAGAAAGACCGCGAAGGTCGACATGTTATAGTTAAGAAGTATAAATCATTCGTAAAGAGCAAACACATCTTCTGGAAACAAGGGATTGATGCTAAGAGTTTATTTTCCGGAATAAACCGAGATAAGGATGGGTGAATTCATTGAACTAATAAAAGAACATAACTGGGAAACGTTGGGTCTGTTTGTATAAATTCCTAACCGTAGTATCACAATGCCATAAACGGAATGCTTGAGGGCCCACCGGGCTGTAGCCATGACTAATTTTGCACGTTGTTTTCAAATCATCATTGTCACGCGTGCCTTATGGAGTGATAGGGGAGTTCGGCCCGAGACCGACACCTTGACACCCAAATTTGTTTTGCCCCAGATATCAAGATTGGGTTCCCACGATAAAAGACCCCATTGAAACACAACCTTAGACCTCTTTGAACCTTGGCCTATAAAAAAGAATCCTCCTCCTTTTCCCCAAAGCAAAGGACAGCGGAACCTCCTCAAGGGAGGGCAAATAGAATGCTAAACCCGATTTCCCAAAGAAAGGGATGGGGAAGGAAAAGCGAAAAGAAAGAAAAGGAAGAAATGGAAAGAAAAAAAAAAAGGGAAAAAAGAGATGAAAATAAAGAAAAGAACAGAAGAAAGGAAAGAAGGATTCCCGATCAAAGATCAAAAAGAAGTGAAAAGGGAAAAGAAGCAATTCTCGATCAATGAAAGAAAGAGGACAGAAATTCTTCAAGCCAGATTGCCACTCAGAATCATTCTTGACTGGCAATATCCCACCCCACATGAACAAAGAGGAAAAGACCGAAACACCCAGCTTCCTCTCCAAAAAACACTATCCTCGAGAAAATCCTATTGGTCCGTGATCGTATGTTTGATCTTTGATTCGATAGGAAATCGTGTGCAAAATGAAGTCATGGTGCAGTTATGGTTTGGGAATAGGATAAAACAATTGTCTATGTGAGTTTTATACACTATGAGTGATTCATATTCAGCTTAGCCCGATGTTTCCCCTACATGTTCATTTAAAAGCTAAAAGTTGACATCCTGCCCTTCATTCTCGGTTACAAGGAAGATTACCCTTAACACAAGTATATTGTTTCTCTAAGATGTGGTGCTCTCGCGATTGATTTATTTTTCTTTGCCCCATGAATTGGGTTTTCGTTCATGTGTCCTCCACCTTCGAGTTTGGAGCTGTGTTTCATGATTGCCTAAGTGCGGACCCTCAAGGAAATCCTCCATTCTCCCCTTTTTTCGGAGCCCATGAATTGCGTTTTCGTTCATGAGTCCTCCACTTTCGAGTTTGGAGCTGTGTTTCATGATTGCCTATGTGCGGACCCTCAAGGCAATCCTCCATTCTCCCCTTTTTTCGAAGCCCATGAATTGCGTTTTCGTTCATGCGTCCTCCACTTTCGAGTTTGGAGCTGTGTTTCATGATTGCCTAAGTGCAGACCCTCAAGGCAATCCTCCATTCTCCCCCTTTTTCGGAGCCCATGAATTGCGTTTTCATTCATGTGTCCTCCACTTTCGAGTTTGGAGCTGTGTTTCATGATTGCCTAAGTGCGGACCCTCAAGGCAATCCTCCATTCTCCCCTTTTTCGGAGCCCGTGAATTGCGTTTTCGTTCATGTGTCCTCCACTTTCGAGTTTGGAGCTGTGTTTCATGATTGCCTAAGTGCGGACCCTCAAGGCAATCCTCCATTCTCCCCCTTTTTCGGAGCCCATGAATTGCGTTTTCGTTCATGTGTCCTCCATTTTCGAGTTTGGAGCTGTGTTTCATGATTGCCTAAGTGCGGACCCTCAAGGCAATCCTCCATTCTCCCCCTTTTTTTCGGAGCCCCATGAATGTTATTGCCTAGCACTGTTCATGGGTCCTCCACTTTCGTGTTTGGAGCTGTGTTTCATGATTGCCTAAGTGCGGACCCTCAAGGCAATCCTTCATTCTCCCCCTTTTTTTTGGAGCCCCATGAATGTTATTGCCTAGCGCTGTTCATGTGTCCTCCATCTTCGAGTTTGGAGCTGTGTTTCATGATTGTCTAAGTGCGGACCCTCAAGACAATCCTCCATTCTCCACCTTTTTTCGGAGCCCCATGAATGTCATTTCCTAGCGCTGTTCATGTGTCCTCCATTATCAAGCGCGAAGGCTCTGGTGACTTGGAAATACGTTCTTTTGTTGTTTTCCGGATCGGTTCCTTCGCCAAATATGTGTATATGTGTATATGTATATTATATTCGTTGTTCTTGTTGTTGTTTGTATTTTGTTTTGTGCAGAAGAAAAAAAGAAGGAGTAGAGACGAGAGTCGTCATCACGGAAAGGGCAGGACGGATGAAATCAGTGTCCTATCTTTGCTTTCCTCTTATCTCCGATGAGAGGTAAGTAAAGAGGGGCAACTGTCATACCCTAATTTCGTCCGGGGATTATTATTTGATGACATGCAACCTTTGGTTAGCCGCTTTGAGATACTTGGCGTCCTTTGTTGCACAATGAATGAAGTCCCGAGACGTGTCAGAAATCAAAAGGAAGCAGGCTTGCGCGATCCGTGAAATTCCGTAATGTGGCGGAAATCGAAAAGAGGTGTTTTCGCGCAATTCGTGAGTTTCCGTAACTGCTTCGAAAGCTAAAAAAGAGTAAATACATAATTTGTAAGGATTCGTAACCTTGCGGAAGGAAAATAAGTATCGTTACAAAATTCGTAAAGTTTCGTAACGTTACGGAAAAAGAATTACCAAAAAATAGAAGGGGGTGCATTTAGTAAAGAAGGGGGTACAAATAGCAATCTGGCCCACTTGGGCCTTCCAGATCCTTCCTCCAGAAGGCTGTTGCTTCTGGAGGAAGCAACCTTGCTCGCCTGGGCGAGCTGGGTGGCAAGCTTCTCCCCTATTTTGCTATAAATAGGGGGAGGAGTGAAGAAGAAAAGGGTTCAGCCTCTTTGGCACTTCTCCCTCTCTCGAAATTGCAGAGGAAAATTATTTCCGTGAAGAAAATCCAAGCCGAGGCGCTTCCGTAACGTTTCCGTGAGTAATTACGCGAAGATTCTCGACCGTTCTTCAACATTCATCGTTCGTTCTTCGTTTTCTTCAGTCTTCAATGGGTAAGTACCTCAAATCGAGCTTTTCAATTCATTCTATGTACCCGTGGTGGTCCACATTTTGTTTCATGTATTTTTATTCTCGTTTTCATTCGCTTTCTATACCCCCTTTTGACGTGCTTAAGCCATTTATTTAAGTCATTTCTCGCTTAATCTAAAAATAAAATAAATTTCAACCGATCGTTTGAATTGTATCATCCGTTAATTTCGGTTAAAATGAATTCCGACCGTTCGGTCGTGCCGTAACCACGTTGGAAATAAAAAAAGAGGTAAAATAATAATATAATAATCAAAAAATACCTTTTAGTAAAGTAAAGCGAAAAATCAATCGGACGTTTTCTCTTTGGAATTTCTCATTCTTAATTGAATTGACTAATAACTAAAGTGAAACTAAGGCTAAAATCAACTCGCCTAGTCAAGCTCGTCCACGAAAATAGGTTTTTGAAAGTTTATCATTTCAGTTTCTTACCAAGTAAAATGGATCATTTTTAAGGTCCAATGCCTTAAAATGATCACCTTTCAAAGTAAAAAGAATCACTTGATCCACGCATAAGAAAGAACTACGTAGGTCTGATTTCCTCTTCGATGAAGGGTACGTAGGAGCAAAAGCCCCGCTTTTGTCGACCTCAAAAAAATAAAAAGAAATAAAAGTTAAGGCAATACAATTTCCACAATTCTAAAAAATAGGCTGTTGTCCTTTGAGACAAACGTGAGAGGTGCTAATACCTTCCTCAAACGTAAATACAACTCCCGAACTTAGAACTTTCATTTTGACCGGTTTCCTTCGGTTTTTCCGACGTTTTCCACAAATAAACGTTGGTGGTGACTCCGCACACCTTTCCTCCCTTGGAAAGCGCACCCGTGAGCCTCGCCTCGCTCGCCCGCGAAAGGGCACGTTGCGACACCATGAAAGAGCAAATGGCCACAATGATGGAGGCCATGATGAGCATGAAGAAGATAATGGAAGCCAATGCGGTTGCAGTTGCCGCTACCAGCGCTGTTGCTAAGGTGAACCCGATGCCCCCATCTGGCCTCAACCAAATGAATCATCTAACCTCAGATATGGTAGGCAAAGATTTGGGAAGTACGGGCGGCCCCCATTATGCGCAAATTCAAAACAAGCACGCCTTCCCGCCATATGGCTTGCCTCCCAACTATACACCACCCAATGTGGCGTACACTCCCAGTGAGAATGTCAATAACTCCACTCCCATACTCATTGAGAGCCGACAACCCCAAACTGGTCATGCACATGTCTCTCAAACCGTGGGGGAGACACATGAAATTCCATACCACAATCTAGTTGACTTCGAGCCTTGCCTCGGATATGCCACTGAAGGGCAAGTAGTTGGTGGTATACTCCTGCAAAACACTTTGGAGGGCCCTCAATTTAGCCCTGAACCACAACTCTTGCATTCCACAGTGGGTAAAAACCCTTATGCTATGGCAGAAATGGGAAGGTTGGATCATCTAGAGGAAAGGCTCAGGGCCATTAAAGGAGGCTGAGATTATGCCTTTACTGACATAGAAGAGTTGTTCCTAGTACCCGAACGTGGTCATTCCCAAGTTCAATGTGCCGGACTTTGACAAGTACAAGGGGACTACTTGCCCCAAGAACCATTTAAAGATGTATTGTCGGAAGATGGGGGCATACGCAAAAGATGAGGAACTGCTAATACATTTCTTCCAAGAAAGTCTTACTGGGGTAGCTGTTACCTGGTACACTAACTTGGAACCTTCCCGAGTCCATTCTTGGAAGGACATAAATGGTTGCCTTCGTTAGGCAGTATCAGTACAATTTGATATGGCTCCGGATAGGATGCAACTACAGAACATGTGCAAAAAGGGGCACGAATCTTTCAAAGAATACGCCCAAAGGTGGAGGATCTGGCAGCCAAGTGGCCCCAATGAGGAAAGAGATGATAAATGATAGTAGACACATTACCAGTGTTCTACTATGAAAAATGGTGGGTACACACCTTCAAGCTTTGCGGATTTGGTCTTCGCCGCGAAAGGATCGAAGTGGGTCTGAAAAGAGGCAAATTTGATCATCTGCTTGATGAATGAAAAAACTGGGGCAAATGAAGAGGGTGAGAATGAGGAGAAACCCATGCTGTGACTGCCATTCCTATACGGCCAAGTTTCCCACCAACCCAACAATGTCATTACTCAGCCAATAACAAACCTTCTCCTTACCCACCACCCAGTTATCCACAAAGGCCATCCCTAAATCAACCACAAAGCCTGTCTACCGCACTCCAATGAAACACCACCTTTAGCACAAACCAAAACACCAACCAAGAAAGGAATTTTGCAGCAAAAAGCCTGTAGAATTCACCCCAATTCGGTGTCCTATGCTAACTTGCTCCCATATCTACTTGATAATGCAATGGTAGCCATAACCCCTGCAGGTTCCTCAACCTCCATTTTTCGAGGATACGACTCGAACGCAACGTGTGCTTATCATGGAGGAGTCCGGGCATTCCATTGAGCATTGTATGACCTGAAGCGTAAGGTGCAAAGTCTAATTGATGCGGGCTGGCTGAAATTTGAGGAGAATCGCTTGTGAATCCTAACATTGACAAGACACCACACATGGGGCAATTTTGAAAGCTGTTGTTAGATGTCTCTAATGACTCATCAGGATTTTCAAGTTTATGCCATTATTGTAAACCACAGTTACAATGCTAAATAAATGGATAAATTTGACATCTTTGTCCCTCATCCTCTCACAAACACATCTTTGCTTATTCAACTTCACCGGAATGTGGTGCAAGCCATTGGTTTGTTTGCTCAAGCGACCTGCGCTCCTGAGTTTGGACTTCCAAGACCGTTCAATCAGAAATTACTCGTGCTGCACATTGGTGGGGTGCCGTAAACAACGAGTAAAGCAAAAAAGTTCAAAAAAAAAAAAAAGCATTTGATTGACTGTGTTTTCAAGTAAAAATATAGACGTTCATGTGACCTCATTTTATCATTCTGAAAGTTTGTCTTTTTAGAGAGAAGTGAGTTATCAAGAATAGGAGTCATTTGACTTAATCCTCAACTGAAAAAAATCCTTCAACTATTTCTCGTCCTTGAAAATTCTTTTTGCAGAATCAACCGCTTCTTTCATTCTTCCTTGCTACAAGGTTGTGAAAACAAACAAGATGGATACCTCAAGCCCTACACTGGGGCAATGAGGCACATGCATAAACCTCAAGTGAACCTAGGGGCAGATTAGAAGTTCTCACCCAATAGGTTCCCTGCTACAAGGTCATGACGAAAGAAACGATTGGTACCTCAAAGCCTTACACTGGGGCAATGAGGGCACCGTGCATGAGCCTCAAGTGAACCTAGGGGCAGATTAGAAGTTCTCACCCAATAGGTTCCCTGCTACAAGGTCATGACGAAAGACAACGATTGGTACCTCAAAGCCTTACACTGGGGCAATGAGGCACCGTGCATGACCTCAAGTGAACCTAGGGGCAGATTAGAAGTTCTCACCCAATAGGTTCCCAGCTACAAGGTCATGACGAAAGATAACAATTGGTACCTCAAAGCCTTACACTGGGGCAATGAGGGGCATCGTGCATGAGCCTCAAGTGAACATAGGGGCAGATCAAAAGTTCTCACCCGTCGATGTTTTTAAAAAAAAAGGGGGACAAACCCTGGATTTCAATGGATTGATTAAACATCAAACGACTCCATTGCCGTCACTCCAAAATGGTCAAGTGACTAAATCAAACAGAACATACACTCTGAGGGAGTTCCCGGAGAGATTTGCAAAGATAGGATAAGGTTGCATGAATTATCACCTCTTTCAAAAGGACAGTCAATCTGTGTTTTCCAAAAAAATTAAATCAAAATCAAAATCACAAAATAGGGAAAGAATGTCATGAACATTGTACAACTTTCCATTACATTGCATTGTTGCATACGAAGTCCGCATTTACGCATTTCAAGACAAAGGTTGCATGCATCTGCATCCCTAAAAATCATGTTAACTGCATAGATTTCCTACATCTAATGTCCATCTTTTGAATGACCGGCCCTCTCGATGAGTCGATCTCTTGCTTTCTTGGGTACTAGTACCTATTGCCTTCAGAGGGCTACACACCCTCACCTTTAGAGGACTACACGTCCTCACCATCAGAGGACTACACATCCTCGCCTTCTGAGGACTTCACGTCCTCACCTCAGAGGGCTGCACGCCCTTACCTTTAGAGGGCTACACGCCCTTGCCTTTGAAGGGCTACATGCCCTCACCTTCAGAGGACTACACGTCTTCATCGTTGGAGGGCTACACGCCCTCGCCTTTAGAGGACTACGTGTCCTCGCCAATAGAGGACTACACGTCCTCACCTCTAGAGGACTTCACGTCCTCACCTTTAGAGGGTTACACACCCTCATCTTCAGAGGACTATACGTCCTCCCCTTGAGAGGACTACACGTCCTCGCCTTCGGAGGGCTACACGCCCTTGCCTTTAGAGGACTACACGCCCTCGCCAATAGAGGACTACACGTCCTCACATCCAGAGGACTTCACGTCCTCACCTTCGGAGGGTTACACACCCTCATCTTCAGAGGACTAGACGTCCTCCCCTTGAGAGGACTACGCGTCCTCGCCTTCGGAGGGCTACACGCCCTCGCCTTTAAACGACTACACGTCCTCGCCATCAGAGGACTACACGTCCTTGCCTTCATAGGACTTCACGTCTTCACCTTCAGAGGGTTACACACCCTCATCTTCAGAGGACTATACGTCCTCCCCTTGAGAGGACTACACGTCCTCGCCTTTGGAGGGCTACACGCCCTCGCCTTCAGAGGACTACATGTCCCCCTTTTCAGAAGGCTACACGCCCTCGCCTTTAGAGGGGGACACGTCCTCGCCTTCGGAGGGCTGCACACTCCCTCGCCTTTTGAGGGCTACGCGTCCTCGCTTTCAGACGGCTCCACATCTGCACCTTAAGAGAATTTAAGGTCCTCTGCCCTTAAATGCTTAACCGAGACTTGCACTCCCGGTTAAGGGGCCAGTAGTTTCCTTTTATCAGTTCCTGGGCCATCCCCTGATATTAGAGGGTGCCAACTGTGAGAATACAACCAGAGAGGGAGGCTATCACGCAGCTACTATGCATACCGGGGCAAGATTTCACCCATGCCGCTGCATAGAGACGAGTGCGGATCATGCGCACCAACATGACCACTCTTACACAGATATGGATGAGGTTGCTACTTAGCAACATTTCGTCCAGTGACCGCAATACCGATCTCCCCCTGCGGAAGTATCAGCTTGTCTGTGCCGTTCTGACATATGTAAGTATGCATGTGGCTAAACTGATTTTTGATGCCATCCACTATTTGCAGGGATCGTGCCCAGAAGGCACCCAGTGGACCCGGAGGAGTCCGGCAGGACCCTGCGGTTTTCAGCTCTAGTTACGGGCCTCTGTCAGTCCTATAGGGTTCCCGTCCCCACAGCAAGGTCATGCCATCGCGACATAGGTAAGTATGCACGTGGCTTAACTGATTTCTGATGTCATCCACTATTTGCAGGGGTCGCGCCCACAAGACACCCAGTGGACCCGGAGAAGTCCAACAGGGCCTTGGGGTTTTCAGCTCTGGTTACGGGCCTCTGTCAGTCCTATAGGGAGCCCATCCCCCCAGCAAGGTCACACAATCATGACATAGCTAAGTATGCACATCGCTCAACTGATTTCTGATGTCATCTATTGTTTGTAGGGATCGCGCCCGCAAGACACCCAGTGGACCCGGAGAAGTCCAACAGGGTCCTGGGTTTCCAGCTCTGATTACGGCCTTTGTTAGTTTTACGGAGTGCCTGTCACCCCCAGCAAGGTCATCAGGCCCCTATTACCGGGCTTTCATCAAGAAGTATTGCGCCCCCAGGCAGGCAGAGGGCGAGACACCACAACAGCCTGGGATGGCCAGCACAGGCAACAAATGCACCGCCACCACCTCCAGAGCCCCTCAGCTCATCCACAAAAGGTTAGAGAGTTGCCTACGACACATGGCCGACCAATAGGCACCAAGTCCAAAGCCAAAGGTAAGCAAAGTACTAGGTCCGTGACCGACAGTCATCACGCGTCCAGCTAAGACGTTAAAGAAGCGCTACTAGGAGGCAACCTAGTACTTTTAAATTTCTGCTTGTTATTTGATCACCTTTTGTTTCCAAGTCATAGTAGGACACACCTAGTTGCTCATGATCCTAGGAATTTAAATAAAACAAGCACAAGCTCAGAAGGTAGTCATACCTCACAAAATATATGTATGTGTGTTTAGGTAGCAAGATACCTTGGATATGCATGTATATAGCAAAAATATCTCACAAAACATATATATGTATGTTTAGGTAGCAAGATACCTTGGACATGCATGTATATAGCAAAATACCTCACAAAAATATACATATGTTTAGGTAGCAAAATAACTCATGGAAAAAGAAAAAAAGAGAGAGGAAATGAACAAATGATAATAACTTAAAAAAGAAAAAAAAAGAAAAGGAAAAGAGAGCAGTAAGAAAAGAAAAAGAAGGAAGAAGAAAAGAAAATAATAAGAATAAAAGGCTGTCTAGCTAAAAAACATGCCTGTGAAAGGAGATAACTTCCAACTTTTCTTTGAAAAAAAATTTCACTAATCATAACCAGTTTTTGAGAAAAAAAATGTGTGTACGCCTGAAGGGTGAACGTTGTGAGAATTTTCCCGAACACCCAAAAATGAACTCAGATGAATGCACAAATTTATAAAAGAACATATTTTGGAAACACTGGGTTGACTAAAGTAGAGAAAATGAATCATGAGCCCTAGCATCACATGACCATAAAAGTTTGACAGTTGAGTGTCCACATAGGTGCATGCATGATAGTTTTGCATAAAATTTCCAAATCATCATTGTTGCATTTGTGTCATGGAAATAATGTGGGACATCCCCTTTTATCCTTGTACCAATCCAAACCCTGACATATATCATGTCCAGCCTTTCTACAAGCCTTGAGCCAAAATCCCAACTTACCATAAACCTTGACCCAGGGTGAGAATGTCAATCCTTGCCCTCGGAAGAAAACAAAAAAAGAAAAGTTTTTAATCAAAAGAGTGGGATAAAACAAAAAAGAGAAAATTCCCAATCAAAGATTGAGAGAAAGAAAAAAAAGAAAGGAAAGAAAGTTCCCGATCAAGGATCGAAAGAAAACAGAAGAAATATGCATAAAGGTCTTTGGACCAGACAACATCTGAACAAATACAGAGTTACCACCAAGTAAACAAAAAAAGAAAGGAAACCACGACCTAAAGTGGTCCTCTCCCTTCGATTGCCAACCATAATCCTGTGCGTCGGTGGCTTGTTCACCTCACACTGAACAAAAACAGAAAAGGAAAAGGTCAAGAACACTCAAAGCCAAAGTTCCCACCAAAAAACACCATTCCCAAGAAAAAGTCCTATTGATCCATGATCACGCATGTAATCTTTGATTTGATAGGAAATGATTTGCAAAATCAAGTCATGGCATATCTATGGTTCGGAATTAGGATGAAACACTTACCTGTGTGAGATTGATACACTTTGAGTGATTTTCTTCTATTTTTGTTGAACCCAGTGTTTCCTCTAAATGGTCATTTAGAAACGAAATGCTAACATCCAAAATCTCATTTATGGTTATGAGAAGATTCCATCAGCACACTCTCCTTCCCGGGTAGACACATTGTTTTTCATCCAAAAAGCATATGTTGCTCTGATCAGTTGGAAGTTTTGTCTTTTTACTAAAGCATGTTCGCATTTTTAGTAAAGAAAACACCGAGACTATTTTAGTCTCACAAGTTATCCAGAACTACGTAGGTTTGAGTTCCTCATTGAGGATACGTTGGAGCAAGAGCCTCGCTTTTGTCGGCCACCCCCACAATCTCTGTCATACTGACCCTGGGGTCATGTGACATGCGGAGACAAATTATGGTCATTCCGCACACTTTTTCGCCATTCAGACACAGTCGTGTCCGATGGCACACAGAGACTAACATCGTCTTCTGCGCCTTTTGTCATCTAGAGGCGGCGGGCCCGATGGCATGCAGAGACAAATTATGGTCATTCCGCACACTTTTTCGCCATTCAGACACAGTCGTGTCCGATGGCACATAGAGACTAACGTCGTCTTCTGCGCCTTTTGTCATCCAGAGGCGGCGGGCTCGATGACATGCGGAGACAAATTATGGTCATTCTGCACACTTTTTCGCCATTCAGACACAGTTGTGTCCGATGGCACGCAAAGACTAGCGTCATCTTCTGTGCCTTTTGTCATCCAGAGGCGGCGGGCCCGATGACATGCAGAGACAAATTATGGTCATTTCGCACACTTTTTCGCCATTCAGACACAGTTGTGTTCGATGGCACGCAGAGACTAACATCGTCTTTTGCGCCTTTTGTCATCCAGAGGCGGCGGGCTAGATGACATGCGGAGACAAATTATGGTCCCGCACTTTTTCACCTTTTTGTCATCCAGAGGCGGCGGGCTCGATGACATGCGGGAACCATTTGGTCCCGCACATTTTCACCTTTTGTCATCCAGAGGCGGCGAGCTCGATGGCATGCGGGGAACCATTTGATCCCGCACCTTTTTCACTATCCAGAAACAATCGAGTCCGATAGTGTGTGAAGACAAATTATGGTCATCCGCGCCTTTCGTCGACCGAGAGGAACGAATTCGACAGTATCAGGATGATGTGTCGGTACTGATCACTTTCAAAATTTTTGCAGGTTCCGCTGGCAGGGAGATTGACCGGCCAAATGGTGTTTCGCTCGAACGAAATTAGTGTCTTATCTTTACTTCCCTTTTATCTCCAATAAAAGACAAGTAAAGAGGGGCAAATGTGTCGTACCCTAATATTGTCCGGGGACCATCCATTTGTTGGGATGCGACCCTTGTTTGACCACTTCGAGGTACTTTGGCACCCATCGTTAGGCAATCCATGAAGTTCCGTGACATGCCAGAAGTCAAAAGAAAGCATTGTTGCGCAATCCATGAAGTTTCGTAACATGCTGGAAGTCAAAAGGAAGCATTGTTGCACAATTCGTGAGGTTCTGTAACATTCCGGAAGTCAAAAAAGGGATGATTACATAATCTGCAAGGTTCCGTAACATTACGGAAAGAAAACAAGTATCGTTACGAAATTCGTAAAGTTCCATAACGTTACGGAAAAAGAATCAGCAAAAAAAGGCAGGGGGTGTATTTAGTAAATATGGGGGTGCAAATAGCAACCAGGTCCACTTGGGCCTTTCAGGAAGTTCTCCAGAAGGTGGTGCCTTCTGGAGGAAGCAACCTAACTCACCTGGGCGAGTTGGGTGGCAAGCTTCTCCTTCTTTTCCCTATAAATAGGGGAAGGAGGGAAGAACAAAAATGTTCAACCCTCCTAGTATCTGAGGATCACTTAAAATTAGGGAGAAATTTGTTTCCGTGAAGAAAATCCAAGCCGAGGCGCTTCCGTAATGCGTCCGAGACGTCTCCGTGGGTGATTTCGCGAAGATTTTCCATCGTTCTTCGTCGTTCTTCGTTCGTTCTTCGGTCTTCAACTGGTAAGTTCCCGAAATCAAACTTTTCAATTCATTCTATGTACCCTTAGTGGTCCTCATTTGTTTCGCATGCTTTTATTTTTATTTCATTTACTTTCCGTACCCTTTTTTGACGTGTTTTAGTCATTTATTTGAGTCATTTTCTCGCCTAATAAAAAAATAAAATAAATTTCCACCGATCTTTCGTATTGTAACACCTTTTAATTTCTGTTAAAATGAAATTCGACCGTTTGGTCATGCCATAACCATGTTTAAAACCAAAAAGAGGTGAAATAATAATATAATAATCAAAAAATATCTTTTAGTAAAATAATCAAAAAGATCAATCGGACATTTTTTCTTTGGGATTTTTCTTTCTTAATCGAATTGACTAATAACCAAAGTGAAACTAAGGCTAAAATCGATTCATAAATCAAACTTTTGTCATCACCTAAAAAGCCATTTTTAAGGTCCAACGCCTTGAAATGGTCTTTTCCACTTTTATTGGTTAAACGTGGATTTCTAAAAGACTAAAATCAACACGTAGCTTTGTTACCTCTATCAAAATAACAAGAGATCGTTAATGGTCCAATGCCTTAATGTTTTCTCTCCTTTCAAAAGAATCGAAAGATTGTTTAATGGTCCAACGCCTTAAATAACCTTTCATTCAATAAAAACATATTTTTGCCAAAAAAGGATAAAAACAATTTAACCAACATTTGGTTCTCAAAGAACTACGCAGGTCTGAGTTCCTCATTGAGGATACGTAGGAGCAAGGGAAACACCCTTGTCGACCACAAAAAAATAAAAAATATAAAAGGCATAAAAAGACATAAGAAAGTAAAAAAGGGAAGATAACACAAATTGAAGTCATGTTTGCACATTTGATTAAAGGCTGTCGTCCCTTGTGACGGACGTGTAGGGTGCTAATATCATCCCCGTGCGTAAATACAACTCCCGAACCTTTCACTTAAAGTTCGTAGACCACGCTTTTCCGGTTTTTCCGACGTTTTCCTCAGATAAACATTGGTGGCAATTCCACGCGTATTCCTTTCTTGGAGGACGCATCCCGCGAGTCACGCGTCGCCCTCCCACCGAAGGGTAGGTTGCGACACCTTTTATTTAGGCACTCAGCTTCATTTCATTATTTTGTAACATACACCCTTGTAAATTTCATGGTTTTTGTTATCACAATATATACAGAGACATTATGTGTATATACAAAAATAGTGTGTGTATGCTATTTACTTTGACCATTTCAATTCTTACCCAGTGCCTCCCCCAAATTTGCAACAAATTTACCTTGATAATTACTCCCCCAAATTTGGGACAAATTTGCTTTGAACCACGCTTCCTATGGAAGATGCTCTCCTACAACCTTAGTCAAGGTAGCAGGAGATAACACTGTATATGCTCAGGTTTCAATCAATCAATAATTCAAGAACCTCGGGATTTGAGGTCAAATCCTTTTCAAGGGGGAGGGAATGATGCAATCCTACCCCGCAAGGGCATTGGATAGAAAACTCCAAGTAGATTGGGCCAGAGATGCAAGAGAAGGCCCTAGGGTTCTTATGAGCCTTAGGGTAGATTTCGGGCCCATGGGCTAAGTATGAGCCTACTTATCTTTGTAAATATTAGATTAAGGTTTCATTATTTTTGGGCCTTGTATTTAGGGCTCCATAATGTAGGTAGGGTACCCTAGAAATATAGGATTTTTCAGCCCTTGTATTTTTGGGCAGCTAGACTAGTTTTTGTATTAGGGGTAGTTTTGTAATTTCACATGCACTAAGTGGATATTTGATGTGTGTGGTTGGAAATAAATTTAATTGAATTGGTAGAAGCCCAATCCAATTAAATTTTAGAGGGGGAGGTAATCATTTGCTTACTACACCCCATTGCCACATCATATAGTCACACTTTGTGCATGTCCTTCATGCTTTTCATGCCTCATGACACCTAAGCACACTAAGTGGAGAATCTTGGAATTGATCTTGGATTAGTGGGCTGAACCATAACTAAAATTTACTAATCATAATTAGTGAAATTTTGGATCCAAAGTTTGGCTCCACAAATTCAAGTGAAATTTGAATTTCCCTCCAATTTTGTGTGACACTTAGGCTATAAATAGAGGTCATGTGTGTGCATTTTTTGGAACTTTGATCATTTGAATATTAAACTTCAGATTTCAAAGCTCATTTAGAGCACAAAATTTCGTGCTCTTCTCTCCCTCTCCCTTCATTCATCTCCTTCTTCCTCCAAGCTCTTATCCATGGCCTCCTATGGTGGTGAGCTTCTTCTAGAGTCATCTTCTCCTTGAAGTGGCGTCTCCTCTCTCTCTCCCTTTCTCCATTCCGCTGCCATTCATCTTCCAAGAAGCAAAGGAATCCATTGGTGAAGAAGATCCTAGGCCTACAAGCTCCAATGGAGCTTGCATCAGATAGGCTGCTCTAACTCAGATGCTGGTGCTGATGGTATGGCATCATCAGGCATGGGTGCTGGGGATGGCTCTGGGATCTGGTATGTGGAATTCTTCTCCTCCTGAGCCATGTGTACACTTGCATCAAAATAAAAGGGCTTAGGAGGGGTGAGCTCATCCTCCCCCTATGTTGCTGCTGCTGGCTCCTCTGGTTCAGGCTCCTAGGCTACGAAGGTCCCACCCCCTCTAGAAGGAGAAGGCTGGGCTCCTGGCCAGACCACCCGTGCATCAAAGTCATCCATGCTCATGATGGATGGCAAGCCCAAGCCCTGAAGGCTCTGCATGATAATGGACTGCCCCCTGTGTAAGCTCTGGAGCATGGAATGCAGCATTTGTGGTGTAAATGAAAAATCTGAAGGTCTTGCAGATAAAGGAGCTGGAAGTGGTATCTGTGTAGATGTTGGAGGAATAGTTGGAGTCTGAATGAGAGGTACTGGAGCTGTGGAAGAAGAAGGAGCTGTTGTCTCTGGTGGTGCTGAAGTAGTGGGGACCTGATCTCTTACCCCTAGCCTTCCTTGGCCCTCTAAATGTCACTGTTGGATCATCAAGATTCCAACAGTTCTTCTTAATATATGTCAGGTTAATGGCAGGGCTCAAGTTCTCCAGGGATCTAGAATCTGATTGAACTCCTCTAGCCTTCCATAGAGCTATGATCAAGGCAGGGAATCCAAGTCTGGATGTATCATGTTGTGCAGAAAGAGAGATCTGGTGGGAGATGAGGTACCCCAAGTTCATATCCATATTCATAATGATGTCATAAATTAATTTGGCTCTGTCTATGGTGACATCAGATGTGTAGGAGGTAGGAATCAGGTTAGAGAAGGAAAAAACACTCCATGTCTGAGCTAAGGTGGTCATGTTCTTCCTCAGTATCTTCAACGGTTGCCCATCAACATTTAGCTCGAATCCCCTCCCTGGGATATAGAGCTTAGCAGCCAACTCTTGAGGATCAGGCCTCAAGAGTGCAAACCTAGAATAAGTACACAAATTCTCCCCCTCCTCCAAAATTATCGGGGTCTTCAGAAATGTGTTCAAGGTATCCTTATCAAATTTTACTAAGTTACCTCTCACCCTCACCTGCTTAGGTGATTTATCCTCGGGGTCATAGAGGTTGGCGTAAAATTCCTTCACAATAGCAATGTTTATGCTACTGTCAGCAAAATCAGTTAACTTCTCAACCCAATGTCTTCTCTTGAGTTCCTCCTTGAACTCGTCAAACTCTGTGTAATAAACTACCACATTCCTCTTCGGTAGTAGTTTCCTGGGCACCACAATATCTATATATCTCTCCCAAGCTTCTTGAGATGTGAACTTGGATCTGTCATATCTGGCCTAGGTAGGTGTAGAAGGATCTTTCCTTTTCTTAGATGCCATCTGTAAAATATAAGACAAAACACAAGAGATTAGCGCAGGTTATTTTCACAAAAACATAAAAATAAAATTGAAATTTTGACTGGGCGCTTAGCACAGCAGGCTGAGCTTAGCGCGCCTTATAAAATTTTACTCAAGCGCTAAGCGCAGCAGGCTGGCGCTTAGCCTGAAGACACAAAAAATATTTTTTTCTGCAGATTAAGCTTAGTGCAGCAGCTGAGCTTAGCCTAAGTCTACAATTTTCAAAACCGAAGAGAGTTGGAGCTTACCGCAGCATGGCGCGCTTAGCTCAGCCTCATCAGAATGACACTTAGGCTTAGCGCATAGGGTACGCTTAGCCATACTACAAAAACTGAAAAGATAGTGAGGGAGTTGAGCTTAGCGCAACAGGGCACTTAGCTCAACACACAACAAGGGCTTAGCGCATAGACGCGCTTAGCCTTATTCAAAGGAAAACTTACAGAAGCAAAGTGGCGCTTAGCCTGACATGTCACGCTTAGCGCTGAACAAAAATTCTCAAAATCTTAATGTCTGAACACTTGTCCCGCTTAGCACACAGACGTGCTTAGCGGGCTCATCACTTACGTTCATCAGTAGGGATGAACGCGCTTAGCGTGACATGGTCCGCTTAGCACGTTCATCTGGAAATCCAAAATTTTAACAATTGCGATGAACAGGCTAAGTGCAACAGGCGCGCTTGGTGCGTTCATCGCGATTTCCAAACAGAACCACAGTGGTCTTCACCTCTTTCAGCCACATTGCCCCTAATGGGCTTCTAAGTTACCTAAAATCCTACATTGACTAGCCCTAAAACTAATAACCTTAACCTAACAACATACAACTAAGAAAAATAAGAAGTCATCTATCCTAAGGTTTGAAGAATGAAAAATAAAAATGGAAATGTATCCACTTACTTGAGTTGTGATTGAAATGAAGCAAACAAGATGCAGAGAAATAGTACATGCACGCAGAAGAAAGTTCACAATTGCTCAAGGTTAAGAAGGTGCAGAGGTTTGGGTGCAAAGGTAGCACCCAAAGTGCCTCTGCCTTTAATTTTTAAAAACTGAAATTCGTATGGCACACTTAGCATAGAGCTGCGCTTAGCATGCCCATGTGACGTTTGAGTTTAAAACCCAGTGAGCATCTGGGGCTTAGCGCGACAGGCTGCGCTTAGCGCTTTCTGCAACATGAAAATTTTCTGCAATATGCGCTTAGCTTGAGATGTGAGGCTTAGCATACCATCAAGCTTCAACTTATAGAGAGTAGTTCAGGCTTAGCACAACAGGCGCGCTAAGCGCACTTCCGAGAATTCAACAACCGTAAGAGATTGGCGCTTAGCGCTTCCTAGCCCGCTAAGCCTAGCTTAAAAACTCAAGTTACAGAATGGATCTGGGGCTTAGCGCAGGATAGCGCGCTTGGCACTGCTATAATAAAATTTTTCCAGAGAAAAAGTGATGCTTAGCGCATCAGCCACACTAAGCCCACTGGTTAAAGTTCAATTACCATGAGGATGTGGGGCTTAGCGTAGTGATGTGTGCTTAGTTGAACTATGCAGCCAACCAATCAAGGGTCTCTACACTTAGCGTGAGCAAGCTCGGCTTAGTGCGTGAAGACTGAGAGCTTAGCGCAAGGTCTGCGTTTAGCAGATAGACAACTGCAGATTAATCACAATCACAAGCAAGGTATCCTAACTACATGCAAGAGATAAGAATGAAAAATAGAAAAGGGAAAGAAAAGTTGGGTTGCTTCCCAGTAAGCGCTCTTTTAACGTCACTAGCTTGACACATCGTCCTGTTATCCAGGATCCAACAGAGTTCCTACTTCAAGGACCTTCTTCTCAAGTCTTCTTTCCACCATCACATGCACTTTAAGACAGACATTTTGGCTAGGTGGATCTTTGTCCTCATGGAACAAATCAAAGCTGATCTTCTGAGCTTGTAGTAGATATGAATGGGCAGCCAAGAATGAGAGGAATGTCAGCGTCCTCTTCTATATCTATGACAATGAAATCAGCTGGAAATATAAGGTGTTTAACCTTCACCAAAACATCTTCAATGACTCTATATGGCCTTGTGATGGAGTGGTAAGCTAACTGGAGGGTCACGCGTGTGGGCATAATCTTTATCTCTCCAAGTTGTCGGCACATGGAAAGAGGCATTAAATTGATACTGGCTCCCAAGTCTATGAGAGCTTTGCCTACAGCAACCTCACCAATAGAACACGGCATCGTGACAAATCCCGGATCAGTGTGCTAGGGTGGAAGAATACGTTGTATAACAGCACTACAGTTACCTTCCACAACAATTTTGTCACTATGGATGTACCAGTTCTTCTTGGTTAACATATCCTTCAAAAAATTGGCATAGAGGGGCATTTGCTGAAGTGCTTCTTCAAATGGCAAAGTAATTTCCAGTTTCTTGAAGATATCAAGAAATTTGGCCAAATGTTGCTCTTTATCTTTTCAGGAGGGTACCAACGGATAAGGTACCTCCTTGCATTCAATAAGAGTAGCCTCTTTCTTCTTTTCTATGTTAGCCTCACTCTTTCCTTTCTTCTTCTCAGTCTCAACAACCTTCTCTTTTTGTTTTTCATTTTTCAACTTTTTTCTTTTTCTTTTTCTTTTTTTTATTTCTTCTTCTTTTTCTTTTTCTTTTTCTTTTTCAACTTTTTTTCTTTTTCTTCTTCTTTTTTTATTTCTTCTTCTTTTTCTTTTTCTTTTTCTTCCTTCTTCTTTATTTTCTCTTGACAGTCTCTTATTGGTGTCTCTCCTTCTTCATCACTTTCTTCTTCCTCAACAATTTCTTCAAGTTCAACTAAATCATCAACCGGTTCCAACGCTAGTTCATCAGCCAGCTGTTGTTTAAATCCCTCCACCTTCTGATCAGCTCTACTTTCCTCCGCTTGAATCGCCAGTTGCTCCTAGTCATCACAGCTTTGCACTCTTCTTTAGGATTTTTCTTTGTGTTTGTTGTAATGCTGTTTGATGATCTTTCAGCTAACTACTTTGCAAGCTGGCCCACCTGGACTTCTAGATTCTTAATTACAAACTTGATGCTCTTTTGGTTAGACATTGACACTTTCATGAATTGAGCTAGTGTCTCTTCCAGCTTTGTGGTTCGGTCATAGAGACTTGGCATCTGCTGTTGTGGCCTTGTAGATGAACCACCCTGGTCTTGTTGAATTGGTTACCAGGGTGATTTTGCCACTGTCTCTGCTGGTTGTTCTGAAATCCTGGAAATCCACTTGTATTGAAATTGCCTCTGGGCTGATTCCCCATATAATTAACTTCATGTGCAATTTGCTCTTCATTAGGGATACAACACCCAGATTCATGAGCTTCACTATAAATTGTACATCCTACAACCTGCAAAACAAAAGAATGTGATGTTTGTGCAGAATGAAGCTGAGTTGGAAACTGAGTGTTTATGTTAATGTCTCTAGTTGCTTGGATATCAACTTGTTTTATGCCAACAGAGCGTCCTGTGAGGTTAGCTCCAATAAGCTCTTCTTGGTAGGAATGTGGGCTCGGTCTCTCAAAATGGCAATGTCACTAGCAACTATGCTTTCAATTAAGTCCATTGCTTCGTTGAGGGTCTTGATTTTGATTTTACCCCCAGCTGAAGCATCCAAGAGCTGCTTAGATTATGGTCTCAACCCATCTATAAATATGTTGAGCTATATTGGTTCTGAAAAACCATGAGTGGGAGTCTTCTGCAATAAACCTCTGAATCTTTCAAGTGCCTCACTCAATGATTCATCTGCAAACTGGTGGAAGGAAGAGATGGCAGCTTTTCCTTCTACAGTCTTTGATTCAGGGAAGTATTTCTTCAAGAACTTTTCTACTACTTCATCCCACGACTTTAAGCTATTTCCTTTAAAAGAATGAAGCCACCTCTTAGCTTCTCCAGATAAAGAAAATGAGAATAGACTCAACCTAATTGCATCCGCAGGCACACCCGCCAACCTAATAGTATTGCATGTCTCTATATAGGTTGCCAAGTGAGCATAAGGGTCTTCATTGGGTAGACCATGAAACAGATTATTTTGAATCAGGTGTATCAAAGAAGGAGGATATGTAATTGTCTGAGCTTGAACTTCTGGTTGTGCAATACTTGTGAAAAATTGTAGCACAATAGAGCTTGAATAATCCTCCAAGGTAACTCTTCTTGGCTCTTGAGCCATGATTGGGTCTTCAACAGGTTCTATATGAGAATGGTCTGCAATAGGAAAACTAGAAGATGCCT
This sequence comes from Glycine max, assembly GCF_000004515.6. Classification (NCBI taxonomy): domain Eukaryota; kingdom Viridiplantae; phylum Streptophyta; class Magnoliopsida; order Fabales; family Fabaceae; genus Glycine; species Glycine max. The sequence continues at coordinate 23,373,327 of NC_038245.2, read as the reverse complement.
CGGAAGATCGAGGTTCTTCTTCTGGAGTTGTTGCTGCTTCTAAATCCTGCATAAATTTTCTGATTTTCTCTGTATTACACTTTCTACAGGTGACGTTGATCTCCAAATCAATGGGAATCAAATCACCTACAGTAGATCTTTTTTGCATACAAGAAAATAGAACAACAATTATCCAGTTCAAAAGAACATTGAATATACGGTAACTAAAATATAAACAAAAGAATCAATGAATCAAAGATAAAAATATAAAGCAATGCTGTAAAACTGAACCAAACTCTTCTTGAATCTAGTTCCCCAACAATGGTGCCATAAATACTTTGTTCGATTTCCCCTGCAGTTACTTTTTGGTCCACTTTTTCTTTATACAAATATGTTCAAGGGAAATCCAGTTTCTCGAAAAGTGCACCGGATCATCAAGTATTTAAAATTAAAATGGATGAATCCAAGTACCAAAATCATGGAGCTAGTCTTAGACAGGGTTAAATTCAGAAATAAGGCATTGTTGAAAGAAACATTGATAATTGATGATTTAGAACAAAATTAAACTAAGTCTAGGCTAAAAATAGTAAACGTGCAAGTAAGTAAAATTGACAGCAGTAGGTAAAAATGTTGGGTCTTTCTAACAAACCAGCTGATGTATATAAAGATGTTTCTCTAATCAATCATGCTTTTGTGTTCTATGTTGTAGCCTAAATTACTAAACCTCGATCCCTAGTTAGACTGAATAAATCCAAGCTTCGTACTCAGATCCCTCTTGTTGGACTAGGCTTAATTTAGATAGCCCTCCTAGGTTTAGACTAACTTAAACTAAGCTTCATCCTCAGATCCCTCTTGTTGGACTAGACTTAGCTTAAATAGATTACAAAAGTTTAGACTAATTTAGCCTAAGCTTTGTCCTCAGATCCCTCTTGTTGGACTAGACTTAGACTAAACAACATTATTGAAAAGGAAACACTTAATGTCCAAGCACCTACATGGACGAAGTATAACTATGAGCATACTCCATCTGAGGCCTTTAAGGTTTTGCAGATAAAGGACATAGTTCATATTCCTCCCCCTCAATGAACTTGTCCAGTGTAGCCTAATATTATCAAGATGCTCCCCACTGTTTGTACCTGGTACTCAACAATGAGTTCATCCATTAACCAAGGTATCCCCCATAGAAGAATAGCGCAATCTTCAAAAGTCCAAGGGTAAAAGATCTCGTAAAGTAGATTCTCTTGGGATCTATATGAAAAACACAAAAGGGACACTTCACAAAAAGTAAAATCCCCAAAGATTGAGTTTTAGCAAAAAAGGGTTGAAGAAGAAAAAGTTGTTGTTGTTGTTGTTGTAAAAGAAGATCTGCCTTAGTTCAAGCTGAAGCATTTGCTAAAGTTATGGATGACACCCTTGTACGAGGGATCATCATTGATCTTACAACCACTGGTGTCATGGATGAAACTCCTAAGGCATCTAATACAACTTTAGCTAATAAAGTTGAACTCAATGCTTTAGAACCTGGGTCCAAGCAATCAACAACTTCAAATGAGGGTGCTTTTAGAGACAAGGATGAACTCGATGTTGCCATCATATACTCCACCAGTTTGGGCCCCACTCCTCTAAACTATGCATAACCTACCACTATTACCAAGGATCAAGTGCAAAATATGATAGGGAAACCCATGGAAAACTTCATCGAACAACAACATTAATAGAATGAACAATTTTGGCTCTCCATGTAGAATGCCATCACTACTTAGTTCTTCAATATTGGTGTCATTCTCCTTCAAAGCATTCAACAAGCTCAGATGTCCATACTTCAAGCTATTGTTGCACCTATACTCGTACCTCAAGCGCCACCTGCTCTTGCATCTCTTGATCCTTTGTAACACTCTAAAATTTTGATAACTAAAAATAGATGTTTGATGTATTTCTTGTATTATTTGATTAATTTGGATTAGTTGAACTGTTGTGTGAATTATCATTGTGCAACTTCTTGGTGTGGATGTTAGGTTATGTGGAGTTTGATTGATTTGTGTTCGAAATGTGTGTTTCTAATTTAACCCAAAATCTGTTTTGGTAAAACGGCAATCTCAGACTCATTAACTGTTGGATCGCCTTTAAACTTGGACTGTAGGTTCATAACCCACATCTGCACGTGTTGACTCTTGGGATTTGAGCAATAACACCTTTGGACAGCTCTCTTAGCGAGACAAGCACGCTAAGCACAATTCCACACAAATAAGATAATTCGCTCAACGCGAAATGTCGCGCACAATGCCAAAAGTTGAATTTCGCTTAGTGAGATCTGCAAATTATGAATACGTCCATCAACGTGAGAAAATGTTTTTGTTCTCTCTCTTCCCAAAACCCCCACCCAAGGCCCTAACCCTCCTCCTCAACCACCATCAACCATCGATAACCGTAATGAGCCGTTGTTGCTTGCCGCCAGACCACTTCACAGTAGAATCATCAAAACTCACCTCAAGAATTCAATAGAGAATAGAGCTCACAACCCTCTTTTCATGTTTCCTTTGAGGTAACCATGCTTTCCTTGTGTTCTCCTAGTTTGTTTGAGTCTCTCTTAGTATCGCTTGTGATTTGGGTACCGTTATTGGATATTTTTACACTTCCTTTGAAAAATCTTTAAAAATGAGACGTTGTAAAAGTTGCCCTTCTATAAAATTGATGTCAACATTAAAATGCAGTATCTAGGAAGTGATCCTGTTCAGAGGTGTCCCCTGTTTAGGAGTAAAATTTTGCGGTTCCCCCCTGTTCAGAGGTGAAAAATGCTGTGAATAGTGCTATGAACAGTGTTAGATTTTTCTAATTAATTGCTGATTTTTGTTTTGATAGCTAGAGTTGTTATTTTTGTCTGATTTTTTGTGTGGTAGTTTCTTTTGATCCATATTTTGTGTGAAAATTACTAGAAGCACTTTGGTGTGGCTGAATTTGAGAGATACAAAAAATTTGGGAACTTGTTTTTAGCAAAACTCAAAACGGCCATAACTTTTGCTCCGATTATCAGAATGACTATTATTATATATGAAATTGGGGTAGAAAAAACTTTCCCATGCAGCCTCAACCCGCTAGCATCGGTTGCAGTTCTCAGCGCTTAAGAAATAAGCTGTTTACTAAGTTTTTTTTTAATTATTATTGTCGTATTTTTCTAAAATTTCTTAGGCAGTTTTCATAGTTAGACTTTGAATTTTATTCTGAAAATTTTTGTGCTATCTTTTCATGATTTAAGGGTGTTGCTCACAAATTTTCAGCTCATTTGGATATCGTTTGAGTATAGTTGTAGTTTTATCCTTAGCTTTACCCCCTTTTGCTCACAAATACATGATTTGCTGCATATAGTGCATGACTAGGGGCAATCCAGGTGATTTACAACCCTTTGATCATGAAATAGATAGAACCTTTCATAGATTATTTAGGCATAGTGTGCATCTTGATCATTCTGTGCATTTTGAGCATTCCGTGCATTTTGTGCATTCTGAGCATTCTGTTGCTGGTGATTCTGAACATTCTGATTTTGAGCATTCAGCTACTAATTTTCATACTGAGAACATGGCTTAATCTCTACCTCGTGAGAGGACTCTTAGGGAGATGGCTGCACCTGACTTCACTTATGAAAGCTTGTGCATTCAAATCCTGATGAGGATGTTCCATATGTTCTCAAGACTGAACAAATACATTTGCTGCCCAAGTTTCATGATCTTGCAGGTGAAGATCCTCATAAGCATCTCAAGGAGTTCCATATTGTCTATTCCACCATGACACCCCTGATGTCCAGGAAGATCATATCTTTCTAAAGGCTTTTCCTCATTCTCTGGAGGGAGTGGCGAAAGATTGGTTGTACTACCTTGCTCCCAGGTCCATTACCAGCTGGGATGACCTTAAGAGGGTGTTCTTGGAGAAATTCTTCCATGCATCTAGGACCACTGCCATCAGAAAATACATTTCAGGCATAAGGAAACTTAGTGAAGAGAGCTTGTATGAGTATTGGGAAAGATTCAAGAAATTGTGTGCAAGCTGTCCTCACCACCAGATTTCTTAGCAACTCCTTCTGCAATATTTTTATGAGGGACTTAGCAACATGGAGAGGAGTATGATTGATGCTGCCAGTGGTGGAGCTCTTGGTGATATGACTCCTGTTGAGGCTAGGAATCTGATTGAGAAGATGGCTTCCAACTCCCAACAATTCAGTGCAAGGAATAATGCTATTGTTCTTAGAGGAGTCCATGATGTGGCCACGGATTCATCTTCATCTGCTGAAAATAAGAAGCTTGAGGGAAAACTTGATGCCTTGGTCAACCTAGTAACTCAGCTTGCCATAAATCAGAAATCTGCATCTGAACTTGTTACTGTTGCAAGAGTCTGTGGTCTATGTTCTTCTGCTGATCACCATACAGATCTCTGTCCTTCTTTGCAGCAATCTGGAGTCAATGGGCAACCTGAAGCCTATGCTGCAAACATTTATAATAGACCTCCTCAGCAGCAAAACCAACAATAGTAGAATAATTATGATATTTCAAACAACAGATACAATCCAGGTTGGATGAATCATCCAAATCTGAGATGGGAAAATCCTCCATAACAACAACAACAACAACAACAACAACATGTCCTTCCCTTCCAAAATGTTGCTGGTCCAAGCAGGCCATATGTTCCTCCTCCAATGCAGCAGCAACAGCAACAACAACAAAGACAACAAGCAACTGAGGCCCCTTCTCAACCTTCCTTAGAGGAGTTAGTGAGGCAAATGACCATCCAGAATATGCAATTTTAGCAAGAGACAAGAGACTCCATTTAGAGTCTGACAAATCAGATGGGGCAGATGGCTACTCAGTTGAACCAAGCTCAGTCCCAAAATTCTGACAAATTGCCTTCACAAACTGTGCAGAATCCAAAAAATGTGAGTGCCATCACCTTGAGGTCTGGCAAGTAAATTGAAGTGCCTCCACCAGTAGCAGCACCTGCACCTGAACCGGTCAAGCTTCATTCTACATCTAAAAAAGAGGATGAGCTAGCTGCACAAAAGAGAAAGCTTCCTGATCATGAGGGAGCTAACAAAAATTTTCATGCAGGTGGACCTTCTTCTAGTAGTTCTGACTTGCAGCAGCCTCCTATCCCTCTTCCATTTCCACCTAGAGCAATTCCAAACAAAAAGATGGAAGAGTGGATAAGGAGATCTTGGAGACCTTCAGGAAAGTAGAGGTGAACATACCTCTACTAGATGCCATCAAGCAAATTCCAAGATATGCCAAGTTTCTAAAGGAGTCGTGCACTCACAAAAGGAGGCTCAAAGGCAATGAAAGGATTAGCATGGGTAGAAATGTGTCAGCATTGATAGGTAAATCTGTTCCTCACATTCCTGAGAAATGTAAGGACCCAAGTACCTTTTGTATACCTTGCATTATTGGGAACAACAAATTTGAGAATGCCATGGTAGATCTAGGAGCATCAGTTAGTGTCATGCCTCTGTCCATTTTCAATTCTTTATCTCTTGGACCTTTGCAACCTACGAGTGTGGTGATTCAATTGGCAAATAGAAGTGTTGCTCACCCCACAGGTTTCATAGAGGATGTGTTGGTTCGGGTTGGTGAACTTATTTTTCCTGCTGATTTTTATATTCTTGATATGGAAGACGGATTTTCCCATGGTTCAGTTCCAATTATTTTAGGCAGGCCATTTATGAAAACAGCCTAAACCAAGATAGATGTTTATGCTGGCACATTGTCTATGGAATTTGGTGATATTGTTGTTCATTTTAACATTCTTGATGCCTTGAAACATCCATCTGAGGATCATTCTATTTTTCATGTTGAGATACTTGATCAGATTGTTGATGATTATATGTTTGATTTTGATTCTCTTCATGGTAGGAAACATCCATTTTTATCTGATTTGCATACTTGTCATTCCTCATGCATTGAATCTAAATCTGAGTTTGAATTTGATCCTATATCTGATTTTTATGCTGAGAGTAAATTTGAAATTGAGTCTGGTTCTGATTTTCTGGGTGTTTTACCTTTTGATGATGATTTTATAGAGTTAGAATGCACTAACCTTGTTGCAGGAAGTACATATACTTCTGATTTGCTTTATGAGGTACAGGCTAAGGAGCCTTCCTCTTCTTCTCCTACCCTGGTTCCTCCCACTATTCAGCCACCACCCACACCAGAATTGAAGCCCTTACCAGTAAACCTCAAGTATGCTTACTTGGAGGATAAGGAAAAATTTCCAGTGATCATCTTTGCCTCCCTTGCTCCTGAGCAAGAGGATAAGTTGTTGCTAGTGCTCAAGAAGCACAAGAAAGCCATTGGATGGACTTTAGCAGACATTCCTGGTATTAGCCCATCTACCTGTATCCATAGGATACTTTTAGAGGATGGAGCTAAGCCAGTGAGGCTGCCACAACGGCGACTCAACCCCATCATTCTAGATGTGGTGAAAAAGGAGGTGACCAAGCTCTTGCAAGCTGGAATCATCTACCCCATTTCTGACAGCCAGTGGGTGAGTCCAGTCCAAGTGGTTCCTAAGAAGACAGGCCTCACAGTGATCAAGAATGAGAGGGATGAGCTTATCCCCACAAAAGTGCAGAACAACTGCCGAGTCTGCATTGATTATAGAAGGCTGAACCAGGCAACCAGAAAAAATCATTTTCCCCTGCCATTCATTGATCAAATGCTTGAGCGCTTGGCATGTAAGTCTCATTACTGTTTTCTTGATGGTTTTTCTGGTTATTTACAAATTCATATTGCTCCTGAGGATCAAGAAAAGACCACATTCACCTGTCCCTTTGGCACTTTTGCCTATAGCAGGATGCCCTTTGGCCTATGCAATGCCCCTGGTACCTTCCAGTGGTGTATGCTTAGCATTTTCAGTGACTTTTTAGAGAGTTGCATAGAGGTGTTTATGGATGATTTTACTGTTTATGGATCCTCTTTTGATGCTTGTTTGGATAATTTGGATAGAGTTCTTAATAGATGCATTGAAACTAACCCTGTGCTGAATTTTGAAAAATGTCACCTCATGGTAAAACAAGGTATAGTTTTAGGGCATATCATTTCCCGTAAGGGCATAGAGGTAGACCCTGCAAAGATAGCTGTTATTTCACAATTTCCTTACCCCTCTTGCATGCGAGAGGTTAGTTCTTTTCTTGGCCATGCAGGGTTTTATAGGCGCTTTATCGAGGACTTTAGAAAAGTGGCCCTTCCACTATCCAATCTGCTGCAAAAGGAGGTGGAGTTTGATTTTGATGACCGGTGCAAAGAGGCTTTTGATTGCCTCAAGCGTGCGTTGACTACCACCCATATCATTCAGGCACTTGATTGGACAGCCCCATTTGAGCTGATGTGCGATGCATCCAATTATGCATTGGGGGCTGTCCTTGCTCAAAAGATTGACAAGATGCCTCAGGTGATCTACTACGCTTCCAGAACTTTGGATGCTGCCCAAGAAAATTACACTACCATAGAGAAGGAGCTATTAGCGATAGTTTTTGCTCTTGAGAAATTTCGTTCATATTTTCTTGGTACTCGTGTTATTGTTTATACTGACCATGCAGCTCTGAAGTACCTATTGAAGAAGGCTGAATCAAAGCCTAGATTGATCAGGTGGATGCTTTGGCTCCAAGAGTTTGATTTGGTGATCCGTGATTAGAACGGTGCACAGAACCTCGTGGCTAACCACCTGAGTAGGATTGAGCGTGCGTCTGAGGACTCACCCATTCGGGATGATTTTTCGGATGACCATTTGTACATTCTGTACAATATTTCTGATTCCATCCCCACTCCATGGTTTGCTAATATTGTGAATTATTCGGTTGCTTCTGTTTTTCCTCCCTTAGCATCTAAAGCTCAAACCGATAAAATTAAGAGCGATGCTAAGCATTATATTTGGGATGACCCCTATTTGTGGAAGTTGTGCAGTGACCAGGTTATTAGGAGATGCATTCCAGACAATGAGATTGACTCGGTCTTGCAATTATGTCATTCTTCCACACCAGGTGGCCATCTTGGCATACAGAGGATAGCTCGCAAGGTGCTTGACTGCGGTTTCTATTGGCCCACCATCTTCAAGGATGCGTGGAGAATCAGTAGGACTTGTGAGCCTTGTCAGAGAGCAGGCGGCTCACTTTCATGGAGACAACAAATGCCTCAACTTTAGATGCAATTGCCTTTGGTGTTTTGATGATGATCATGATGATATGATGAAATTGATGCAAATGGGCTTTTCAAGATTAAATTCAAGACAATACTTCAAGATTACAAGTCACAACATCAAGATGATCACTAGTAAATTAGGAAGGGAATTCCTAATTGAATTAGCAAAAGGTTTGGCCAAGTAATTTAAATTAAAAGTGTTTTTCAAAGGTTTTACTCTCTGGTAATCGATTACCAGAGGATGTAATCGATTACCAGTGGCCAAATATATTTTAACAACTACTAAAATTTGAATTCGAAATTTTAGACTGTGTAATCGATTACACAATTTTGGTAATCGATTACCAGCAGTTAATAAACGTTTTAATTCAAATTTTAAAAGATGTAATCGATTACACAATTATTGTAATCGATTACCAGACAGGATTTTCAGAAAAATAATTCTAAGAGTCACAACTTTTCAAAGGCTTTATTCATGACCACCAATGGTCTATATATATATGTGACTTAAACACGAATTTGCTCAGAGTTTTTCAGAACAACAAGTGTTTATCCTCTCAAAGAGCAAAAATCATTTTATCCTCTTAAAAATTCTTTGGCCAATTCAATTGCAATTCATTAAGGAATTATTTGAGTGCTCAATCTGTAAAATCCATCTCTTTCTAGAGAGATTCATTCTTCTTCTTCTTCTCATTCTCTAAGGGATTAAGAGACCGTGGGTCTCTTGTTGTAAAGGAATTCTAAACACAAAGGAAGGATTGTCCTTGTGTGTTTAGAACTTGTAAAAGGAATTTACAAGATAGTGGAACTCTCAAGCGGGTTGCTTGGGGACTGGATGTAGGCACAAGGGTGTAGCCGAACCAGTATAAATCTGAGTTTGCACTTTCTCTTCCCTTAATCTCCTTTATTTATTATTGCTTTATATTCATATTCAAATTGTTTTATTTGAATCAATATTTAAGAAGATTGTCATTAAGGGAATTCATAACTTGAATAAAAGTGAAATAGATTTTTAATTGGGAAGTAGTTTGGAATATCTTAATTCAACCCCCCCCCCCCCCTTCTTAAGATATCTGAGGCCACTTGTCTAACAAGTGGTATCAGAGCTTCATTCTTGTATAAAGTTTAGAAGCTTCAAGAAAAAGATGGCCTCAGCAAATTCCTTATTTCCAGAAGGGAATTCTATCAATAGACCTCCAATCTTTAATGGAGAGGGTTACCACTACTGGAAAACCCGAATGCAAATTTTTATTGAGGCAATAGATCTAAATATTTGGGAAGCCATAGAAATAGGGCCTTATATACCCACCACAGCAGAAAGAGTTTCAATAGATGGTAGTTCATCAAGTGAAAGCATAACCATAGAAAAACCTAGAGATAGATGGTCTGAAGAGGATAGAAAACGAGTACAATACAACTTAAAAGCCAAAAACATAATAACATATGCCCTGGGAATGGATGAATATTTCAGGATTTCAAATTGTAAGAGTGCTAAGGAAATGTGGGACACTCTTCGATTAACACATGAAGGAACTACAGATGTTAAAAGATCTAGGATAAATGCACTAACTCATGAGTATGAATTATTTAGAATGAATGCAAATGAAAATATTCAAAGCATGCAAAAGAGATTTACACATATAGTAAATCATCTAGCAGCCTTAGGCAAAGAATTTCAAAATGAGGATCTCATAAACAAGGTGTTAAGATGTTTAAGTAGAGAATGGCAACCCAAAGTAACGGCCATTATTGAGTCAAGAGATTTGTCTAATATGTCCCTTGCCACTTTATTTGGAAAGTTGCAGGAACACGAGATGGAACTATTGAGATTACATCAACACGAAGAAAATGACAAGAAAAAGAAAGGAATTGCTCTTAAAGCATCATCCTAAATTCAAGAAGAAAGTGATCAGGATAATGATCCAGATGATGATGATGATCTAAGTTTGTTTGTAAGAAGATTCAACAAGTTTCTTAAAGTAAGAGGAATTCAGAGGCGACCCAAATTTAAATCAAAGAGAAGGACAGAAAATTCATCCTCTACTCTAAAATGCTTTGAATGCAATCAACCTGGACATCTGAGGGTTGATTGTCCCATCTTCAAGAAAAAGATGGAAAAATCTGAAAAGAAAAATCATAGTGAAAAGAAACTGAAGAAAGCATACATCACATGGGATGAAAATGATATGGAATCTTCTGAAGATTCTGAAAATGAAGAGATAAATCTCTGCCTTATGGCTAAAAGTTACGAAAGTTATGAAGAGGTAACATCTTCAAATAACTTATCTATTTCTTTTGATGAATTGCAAGATGCATTTGCTGATTTGCATAAAGAATCAATTAAACTTGCAAAATTAGTTTCATCATCAAAGAAAACAATTTCAAATTTAGAAAATGAAATTTCGAAATTAAACAAAGAATTAGATCTTCTTAGAAATGAAGTCTCAATTTCTAAAACAAATGAAAAAGTTAATATCTCCACTATTAATGACAAGAAAATAACAGATTCTTGTAGTTGTTGTGATAAATATGTAAAAGAAATTAAAGAGTTGAAAAATTCACTTGCAAAATTTTCATATAGTAAAAATAATTTAGATGTTATATTAAGTAAACAAAGATATGTGTCTAATAAAAATGGACTAGGGTATAAATCTGAAAAACAACAAAATTTTCATAAAAACTTTTCCACTTCCACACAAAAATGTAATTCTAATTCTATCACTTGTTTTTACTGTGGAAGAAGAGGACATGGCATATCAACTTGCTACTTCAAGAAAAATTACAGTAATATTAAAATGATATGGGTCCCAAAAGGATCCTCAGTTTATACTAACATGTAAGGACCCAATAAAATTTGGGTACCTAAGTCAAAAACTTGATTATGCAGGTATCTTTGAGAAAGAAGTGGTACATAGATAGCGGATGCTCAAAACATATGACTGGAGATGCATCAAATTTTACACATATCTCTCCAAAGAAAAGCGGGCATGTAACATATGGTGACAACAACAAAGGTAGAATCCTTGGAGTGGGTAAAATAGGTACAAATTCTTCAAACTCCATTGAAAATGTTCTACTTGTTGAAGGCCTTAAGCACAGCCTGCTTAGTGTTAGTCAATTATGCGACAAAGGCTATCTAGTATCATTTGATTCTCAGAAATGTCTGATAGAACATAAGCATGACATTAATATAAAGCATGTAGGACATAGAGTCAATAATGTTTACATGATAGACTTAAGCATAAAACAAGAAAACAATCATTGCTTTCTTAGTAAAGATGATGATCCATGGTTATGGCATAAAAGAATTGCTCACATAAACATGGATCACTTAAATAAATTAATTTCAAAAGATTTAGTAGTTGGTTTGCCTAAATTGAAATTTGAAAAAGATAAACTATGTGATGCATGTCAAAAGGGCAAACAAACAAGAATCTCATTCAAACCTAAAAATGTTGTTTCAACCACTCAACCCTTACAATTATTGCATATGGATTTATTTGGTCCATCTAGAACCATGAGTTTTGGAGGAAATTACTATGCTCTAGTTATAGTTGATGATTTCTCTAGATATACTTGGACATTATTTATTACACATAAAAGTGATTCATTCCAAGCATTTAGAAAACTTGCTAAAGTCATACAAAATAAGAAAAATCTTAAGGTTGCATCCATTAGAAGTGATCATGGGGGTGAATTTGAAAATAAAGATTTTGAATTATTCTGTGATGAACATGGTATTGAACACAATTTTTTTGCACCTAGAACCCCTCAACAAAATGGAGTTGTTGAGAGGAAAAATAGGTCATTGGAAGAAATTGCAAGAACTTTATTAAATGATACTTCTCTTCCAAAGTATTTTTGGGTTGAAGCGGTCAATACTGCATGTTACATCATGAATAGGGCCTTAATAAGACCCATTTTAAAGAAAACCCCATATGAGTTATATAATGGTAGAAAACCTAATATTTCTCATCTACATGTTTTTGGTTGCAAATTCTTTGTGCGTAATAATGGTAAAGATAATCTAGGAAAATTCAATGCAAAATCTGATGAAGGTATTTTTCTTGGATATTTATTACAAAGCAAAGCATATAGGATATATAATAAAAGAACTATGAATATCGAGGAATCCATTCATGTTACCTTTGATGAATCTAATGCTATCATGTCAAGAAAGAATATGCTAGACGATATTGCAGATTCTTTAGAACATATGAATATTCATGAACAAGATTCCAAAGGAAATGATAAAGGAAACAATGAAGATCCTCCAGAAGAAGTCAAATCCAATGATGAACTTCCAAGAGAATGGAAAGCTTCAAGAGATCATCCCCTCGACAACAATATTGGTGATATCTCAAAAGGGGTAACAACTAGACATTCTCTTAAAGATTTATGCAATAATATGGCTTTTGTATCTATGATTGAACCTAAAAATATAAAAGAAGCCATAATAGATGATAACTGGATCATTGCCATGCAAGAAGAACTAAACCAATTTGAAAGAAACAATGTGTGGAAATTAGTAGAAAAACCTGAAAATTATCCTGTTATAGGGACAAAATGGGTTTTTAGAAATAAAATAGATGAACATGGTATAATTATTAGAAATAAAGCCAGGTTAGTAGCAAAAGGGTATAATCAAGAAGAAGGAATAGACTATGAAGAAACATATGCTCCTGTTGCAAGATTAGAAGCCATTAGAATGCTTTTGGCATATGCATCCATAATGGATTTTAAACTTTATCAAATGGATGTTAAGAGTGCCTTTCTAAATGGCTTAATTCAAGAAGAGGTATATGTTGAACAACCCCCTGGTTTTGAAATTCCTGATAAACCAAACCATGTTTATAAATTACAAAAGGCTCTTTATGGTTTGAAACAAGCCCCTAGGGCGTGGTATGAACGCTTAAGCAATTTTCTTCTAGAAAAAGAATTCTCTAGAGGTAAAGTGGATACCACATTGTTCATAAAGAGAAAGCATAATGATATTTTGTTGGTTCAAATATATGTTGATGATATAATTTTTGGATCCACTAATGATTTATTGTGCAAGGAGTTTTCCCTTGATATGCAAAGTGAATTTGAAATGTCAATGATGGGAGAACTAAAGTACTTTCTGGGATTACAAATCAAGCAAACTCAAGAAGGTATATTCATCAATCAATCCAAGTACTGCAAGGAATTGATCAAAAGATTTGGGATGGATAGTGCAAAACACATGTCCACACCTATGAGCACTAGTTGCTACTTAGATAAAGATGAATCTGGTCAGTCTATAGACATAAAACAATATCGAGGTATGATCGGATCTCTTCTTTATTTATCTGCTAGTAGACCTGATATTATGTTTAGTGTATGCATGTGTGCTAGGTTTCAATCCAACCCCAAACAATCACATTTAAGTGCAGTAAAGAGAATCATGAGATATCTATTAGGAACAATCAATTTAGGATTATGGTATCCTAAGAATTCAACATGTAACTTAATAGGATATTTTGATTCTGATTTTTCCGGATCTAAAACTGATAGAAAAAGTACAAGTGGAACTTGTCAATTCATTGGATCGGCTCTTGTCTCATGGCATAGTAAGAAACAAAACAGTGTTGCTTTATCTACTGCTGAAGCGGAGTATATCTCTGCCGGTAGTTGTTGTGCACAGATTTTATGGATGAAGCAACAATTATCTGACTATGGCATCATTCTTGATCGCATACCTATTAAGTGTGATAATACTGGTGCCATAAATCTATCCAAAAACCCAATTCAACACTCTAGAACTAAACATATAGAGATTAGACACCACTTTCTTAGAGATCATGTCCTAAAGGGAGATTGTGTATTAGAGTTTGTTGATACTAAGAATCAACTTGCTGATATTTTCACAAAACCTCTCCCCAAGGAAGTGTTCTTCTCTATTAGAAAAGAATTAGGTCTCTTAGATGTAAGAGATTTAGAAAAATAGGGATTGATTGGTTGATTGATTGATTGATTTACTCTTATTTATTGTTTGTAGATTATTTTGTTTATTTGATCTTGTTTGAATTTTTGTTTTTATGATAGAATTTATGATTTCTTGTGTATATAATAATTGAATGATTGAATTTAGTGTATTAGTAGTGAAAATTAATCATATAGGATGTATTTTAGCATAAACATAGATATTCTCTTAAGAAACTAGCCTAGGATAGGCTCTGGTAATTGATTACCATCCAGTGTAATCGATTACACATGAACAGGCAGCCTGTAATCGATTACAACATCCTGTAATCGATTACCAGTAGGCTTATTGGTCCTGTAATCGATTACCAATACCTGTAATTGATTACAATACGTCATCTTCTATAAATACTCACGAAATCAGAGCTGCTGCGCAGCCAAAGCCTCCTCCATGTTTTCCTCCATACCTAAAACTTCAAATCTTCGATTCTCACTCAATTCTTCACCAAATCATGTCCCGTAAATCCCAATCTTCCTCTTTTTCACTCCTCTTTCACTTCCACCGATCAAAATCCACAAAAACTTCATCAAATGGCAGAGCCATCGAAGAAGAGAAAGGGATCATCCTCCACCGCTGCTGCTGCTGCCCATCGCCGCCACGGCCCATCCAGAGCACCCACAGCACCTATTCCTCCTTCTTTGTCATCTCCAAGATCATCAACATTGTTTTCATCCGATGATCAGCGTCTACGGTACCTTTCTCAGTTTTCTTCTAGAATAATCTTAGACCCTAAGTACCTAGACGTAGAATTCTTTAATGATGAAATGTTTGATTGCTATCAAGTGTTTCAAAATTCTGGTCTTGTTGATTTCATGTCATTAAAATTGCCATATTATCCTGAACTTGTAAAGGTCTTCTACTGCAATTTAAAAATTCAGGATGGTATTATTATGTCTGAGGTGCATGGTATTTCTATGGTCATTGATCAATCACTATTCTTTTCTTTGACTCATTTACCCAGTCAAGGTGCACCTTTTGAGGGCACCATTGTTGATGACTGGAAATTTGATTATTCGAGTCATGATGCTCGCCGTATGGTCTGCAATGATCAGGCTGAAATGACCGGTAGATTGCTGGCCGGGTCATTAACATTTGATAATCACATCATGCATTATATCATTGTTAGAATTTTGCTTCCTCGGTCTTCAAATTTAGCACAAGCCTCTGAGGAGGATTTGATTCTTATGTGGGCTTTTCTTACCGGTCGCCAGATCGACTAGGCCCATTTGGTTCGGTACCGAATGCATAAGGCATTATGGGCCAATGCACCTCTTCCTTATCCATATTTGATTACTCTGTTTTTGCATCATTTTCAAATTCCGCTTGATAATGAACCCTTTGTTCAAGTCAAGCATTCCTTTGCAATTGGTGCTGGTGTAGTGACCTCCTTTGGGTATCGTAAAGATCGGAATGGTCAATGGCTGAAGAAGGATGCACTTCCTCCTCAAGATGAACGTACTCCTTCACCTCCTCCTCCACGCGAAGATTCCGCACTCATGAATGAAGTCATCTCCGAATTATGGGGTCTTCGTTCTTATGTTGGTGACCGCTTTGACTCGTTAGATTCACGCTTTGCCGGTATGGACATTCGCCTCACACAGCTTGAAGAGGATGTCGGATACATTCGTCAGAGTTTCGATCTTCCACCACCACCTCCGTCTTCTTAGACTTTAGTTTCTGATTATATGTTTCGATCTCATCTAGATATTATTTCATCTAGATCTTATCTTATCTAGATTTGATTTTATTTTATTTATGGGCTTGGATTTAAAATAGATGTGTAAGCTTTGGGGCTGGAAAACTATATAACAGCACCAAGGTTCTTGTTTAGGCTCTCTCTTCTCTTCTCTCTCTCCTGTTTTCGTTTTTAGTTTTAGGCTTTTCTTCTTTTAGACACTTTTTCGTTTTGCCATTCCAGTTTTGACTTTTCATTTTAGCAATAAAATTTTGTTCTTCAATCTATAATTTCGTTCTCTATTGATTAATGGAAGGCTAAGTCTCCAGCGTTGTTTTCTCTTGAGGATCAAGCACAGTTCTCTTTGAGGTTCTATTATTACTGTCAAATTCTGTTCAGTTTTTCCTCTTCACTAATTACTCTAAATTTGTTGCTTTTAATTCATGCATGCTTAGTGCTTGATTAATTGTCTCTGCGCTTAATTTACGTTCATGCTTAATGATCGTTTATGAGTAATTGGTGTATGTGTTGCTTAATCACATAATGAATGCCTTATGTTGAATTTCTCATAGTAATTTAATTTAGGGTTGGATTAAGTGGTTGAACTGATAAAGGATAAATTCTCGCAACCTAGGATAAGAGACTTGCTTCTGAATCAAGGGGAAGCAACATGTTTTAATTTTGATATTTTCTAATTCACATTTATTCGCTGTTTAATTTACAAAAGCAAACAACCGCCCCCCCCCCCCCCCCCCCCTTTTTTAACATTTTCCCAATATTTGGCATGAAAAATTGGGGGATTCTTACTCCTTGGGAAATGACCTAGGATCACTTCCTAGTTACTACATTTTAATGTTTATTTGATTTGGGTACGGCCTCAATCAATCTTCCTATAGAGATACAGCACAGAGCCTACTGGGCTGTAAAGACCTGCAACTTCTCTATTGATCAGGCTGGAGAGAAAAGGAAGTTGCAACTAAGTGAGCTAGATGAGATCCATTTAGAAGCCTATGAGAATTCCAAATTATACAAGCAGAAGACCAAGAAGTTCCATGATAGCTTGATAGCTAAGAAGGACTTCGTGGTTGGACATAAAGTTTTATTGTGTAACTCTAGGCTCAGACTCATGAGTGGTAAGTTGAGGTCAAAGTGGATTGGTCCTTTTGTGGTGACTAATATTTTTCCTTATGGTACAGTTGAGATCAAAAGTGAATCCACAGATAAGAGCTTCAAGGTCAATGGACACCGGCTGAAACCATTCCTCACAAATCCTTCCTTGGTAGAAGTAGTGGTGGAGGAGACCTCCTTACTTCACCCTACTTCTCTTCCGCCATGACTTAGGGAGTTTTATTTTTTTGTCTCCTTCTTTACTTTTATTGCAATTGTCCAATTTTATTGATTGTTCTGATTGCTCTTGATCTTATGATTGTGCTACATTCAGGACAATGTGTTGTTTAAGTGTGGGGGGTGATTGTTCTTTATTAGGGGTTTTCTAGGTTAATTTTGTTATTTTGGTTTTATGTTTTGTGTACAACATTGCATGTTTCTCTTTGAATTCTAGGTTATGTATAGGTAATGGGTATTTTTTTTTTTGAAATAGGAGTTTCTTGGCATTTTGTGAATTGAAATCCTTGTTTATCTCTACATGTCAAGTTAGTTTTGAAAGGTTGAATTGAAAGTGATAAATTTACCCTTGGTGAGATTTTGAGCCATCATCATCTATTTTATTCGATGTGTTTTGCCCCATTGGTTGCTTGCACAATAGCCTTGGCTTGACTCTTGTTGATACTTCTTGGTTCACATGCATGTTGGGAGATGATTTAGTCATTTTGCTCTTATAAGCCTCTAGCCAAATGAGCCTACCTTGAATTAATTCCTTTAATAGCCCCTTTGAGACTATGTTCTCCTTTCTTTGTTTTGAATCTCATTACAAGCCTTAAGTGAAAAACCATGATCTCACCCTACCCTCAAGGAATTTTGGAGCTTTGGAATTGTTTTGGGAATAAGTGTGGAGGGGTATGTTTCATTGGATGATATGTTTTTTAGGCCATGCTTGATGATGTAGTTTTGCCATGCTTGATGTATATACATATATTGCCTAATTGTAGCTTTATTTTTCAAATATTCAAAATGCTTTCAAATGCTATTGTTCAAAATAAATAAATAAATAAATAAATGAAGTTGAATAAATGAGGTCTTGTTTTGAGGACTTGGTTGATTTTGTTGATATTGGAGGTTTTGGGTTTACTTTTAATGCTTAATTTTTAATTTTGGTTTTGGGTTTACTACTTTTGCTTAATTTCCATTTATTCCCCATTGCTCCTCTATTCCTTTGGGTTTTAGCTACTTATCCCATACTTTCCTCTACCTTGTCCCTAGCCCCATTACAACCTTAAAAGACCTTTTGATCCTCATATGCATGTGTTTGTGGTGTTTGGTTGTCAATTTTAGAGTCTTGCCAAGTCTATGTGGTGTTTGTTTTCATGGGTGCTCTGAGAGTAAATAGTAGCCTAGACACTTGAGAGATAAAATGCATATCTTGTGAGGCTTTATCACTTTTCATTCAATTCTTGAGATGATTGACTACCTTGCCATGTTTGAGGTGGTTGGATGATTTTCGTGACTGTCTTGATTCTTTAACTCTTTATGTGTTGGATGTTGCCCATTCCTTTCAATCCTTGAGATTCATTGAGAAATATGTAAATGTTTTTGTGTTTGTTTGTCTCTCTTTAATGTCTCTGGATTTGTTCCTTGCTCTGCTTTTTGATTTTGCCCAGGAGTGCAAAAGGCTAAGTGTGGGGCAATTTGATGCCATTATTTTCTCCTATTTCTTACCCCTTTTTGTCACCATTTTAATTACTAATTAGCCTTAATTTTCAAATTAATTATGCAATTTTATCATTTGGGCCTACTTGACTAATTATGTGTTTTAATTTAATTTCAGGAGAATTATAAGCAATTGGGTTTGGATATGGAATTGGGCTGAACCGGCTTGGACTTGAAGAGAGCAGACAATTTTATTTGTTGTCCAGTTTTATTTTATTTCATTATTGGGCTGTATTTTTGTAATTGGGCCACCAGACCTTATTGGTCCCAAAAATCATATTTGTAAGCTTTGGTGCCTAGTGACCTTTAGTGAGCCTAGCTGCTAGGGTTTTAAGGAGGGGGCTGGTTACTATTCACGGAGAAGGAGATATTGTAGGGTTTCATTTTCAGTTTTTCGGGGTTACTGTTCACGCGCATGGTACTGTTCACATAGCAACTCCATTTTCGTTTGCTGCTTCAAATTCCAGTTTTGTTTTCTGCTTTTAATTCCAGTTTCGTTTTCATTTCTGTCTTCTAATTTCAGTTCGTTTTCTGCCTTTGATTTCCTATTCATTTCTGTTGTTAATGGAAGGCTGAATCTCTAGTGTTGTTTTCTCTTGAGGATTAAGCATAACTCTCTTTGAGGTTGTTATTAATATTAAATTCTGATCAATTTTTCCCCTTCACCAATTATTTTGTATTGGTTGTTGATATTAATCCATGCATGCTTAATGCTTGATTAATTGTCTCTGTGCTTAATTAACGTTCATGCTTAATGGACATGTGAGAGGGATTAATTGGTGTATGTGTTGCTTAATCACATAATGATAGCCTTGTGTTAATTTTTGCTTAGTAAATTATTTTCGGGTTGGATTAAGTGGTTGAACTGATTAGGGATAAATTCTCGTAACCTAGGATAAGAGACTTGCTTTTGAATAAAGGGGAAACAACATGTTTTAGTTTTGTTTTTTTTAATTCAAGTTTGCTTGCTGTTTAATTTACAAAAACAAACAACCCCCCCCCCCCCATTTCGTTTCTGTTTTATTTTTATATGTTATGAACGTTTGTTTGATCATTGCTCACTGGGAGACAACCATGGATCACTTCCTAGATAGTGCATTTTAATGTTTATTTGATTTAGGCATGACCCCGATCAGTAAAATAAAAACTCTGTCACAAATTTTGTCTAAGAGTTACAAATGTTGGACAATTGGCCTCAATAACTTAAGAGGAGGGGGGTGAATTAGGTCTTAAAAAGTTTCCCACTAACAATGCAGAAGAAGAAGAAGCAATCAATTTAACAATGTTCTTTTAAATGCACAAGACAAAGTAAACTACAGTAATAACTGAGATAAGTGAAGAGAGAAATGAAAACTTAGTTTATACTGGTTCGGCCACTTCTCGTACCTATGTCTACTCCTCAAGCAACCCACTTGAGATTTTCCTCTATCTCTGTAAATCCTTTATAGACTTTGAACACACCTTGGGATCCCTCACCCTTGTGTTCAAGATTCTCCAAGAGACAACTGGTCTCTTGATTACAACTGAGTTTCTGAGATGAACAGAAAGATTTCTCTCCTTCAGAGTAGATGATACAAATTGAAGTTCCTAGATGAAATCTCAATAGATTTGCAAGTGTTTGCCCAATGGTTGTTGAGAGAGCATTTGACAATAAAGTTCTCTTAGAACATCTCTCTCTTACACTGCCTGGTGTCACAACCTACCCTTCGGCGGGAAGGTGAGGCGAAATGCCAAAGGTGCGGCTTCCAAAAAGGAGAAAGTGTGGGAGTCGTCACCAACGTTAGAAAAACCAAAAGAGGTCTATGGATTCTAAAAATAAGGGTTCGGGAGTTGTTTACACATGGGGAAGGTATTAGCACCCCACACACCCATCACAAGGAACGACAACCTTTAATCAAGTGCACAAAACATGACTTCAAAATTGTGTATTTTCGCTTTTTATATTTTTTATTTTTTTGGGGTCGACAAGGGTGTTGCCCTTGCTCCTACATATCCTCAGGTGAGATGAGGAATTTAGACCTATGAGTTCTTTAAAGTGAGAAAGCTTGTGTGTCAAATTGTTTTTAAGCTTTTGAAGGATTCTTTTTAATCAACAAGAACAAAAAGGGTTGTTAAGGCATTGGACCTTGAACGATCTCAAGTGACTTTGGCAGAGAGAAGTTCAGTTATGCGTTGATTTTATCTTGGATATATTTGTTAGCTTTCAATCCCTCTAAAAGACAACTTCATGGCGCAAATGATCGGTTAAGTTTAAACTTTACAAAAGAAAAGAGATTACTGATGATAGAAGGAGGAGATGAATATGCGCAAAACAACAAAGATGACCCCTAAGGGTGCATAAATTACATTCAAATTTTAAAAACAAAACTAATCGATGGTCACACGAAGAACACCAGACGAAGAATGATGTAGAGGTTGATCACAGTCATGATTCAGCAGTGTCTCGACTTCGTTTCTCTTATTTCTTCTTCTTCTCCCTTATTTCTCTCAATTTCTCTCAATGCTCAATGTTGGAACCCTTTCCTCAACCCCCCCCCCCCCCTTCATGCCTATTTCTAGGAAAAAATGTCATTTTGTACTCATTGCCCCTCCTTTTTGTATCTTTCGCATTCTTGATCAAAACAATGAAAAATCTTTCGTCTTGTGTGGTAATTCGTGTCAAAAAATGCAGTTCAACTAGCGAGAATCAAAACATCAGTGAATGATAGACTCTGGACGAAATTAGGGTCTCATAGTTGTCCCTCTTTACTTATCTTTTATTGAAAATGAAAGGTAAGTAAAGATAAGGACACTAATTTCATTCGAACTATTGTTAGTCGATGAATACGACTAACTTTTGTGTATAAAACTTGTGTAAATTGTATCAAACTCTTCCAATTTATGGTTATTTTGTAGTGTTATAAGTATTTTCTGTTAAGTATAGGTAATAAATACTTAGTACTTTCATTTTGTCTGTTTAATAATCATTTTCTCTCAATTTCAGGTTAATTAGGCAATCTTTGGAAAGTGTTGTTTTTCACCTTCTCGCTAAGCCAATTTGCTGGCTTAGCGAGCGTCCATTAAGCGCAACACTCATGGGCTAAGCACGAGGAAGACTTTGGAAGAAGATGAGCTGTATAGGTTTGCTAAGCGCACTGCTTCAGTTCATCCACTAAGCGAGAAAGGCACGTGCTATGCCGGAATTCACTAATGTGCGCTAAGCGGTCCATAAGTGCACTAAGCACACGAGCACAAACAAGGCCACCTATTTAAGCCTGAAATCAGATTTTAGAAAAAGAGTTTGGACTAGGATTCAGAGCTTTGCATGTCTAGGGTTTCTATAGAGAGAAAGGTCCAAGTTTTAGAGAGTTTTGAGAGATTTTGCTGTGTGAAGATCTGCAGAGACCAGAGCTTGAAGCAGGAGCCGGTTTGAAAGCTTGAGATGATTTTGTGAGTGATTGTGAGATCCTAGAGGTGAAGGAGACATCCTCACCACTTGTATGTTTGCAATCTTCCATCTTGTTCTTCTCTTTGTTGTTAAGAAGGCTTCCTGGTATGGAAAGCTAAATCCTCTGTTGGATCTTCCCTGTAGGTACCTAATGTAAATATATTTCTATCTATTTAATGATGTTTTATGTGTTCTTTGTGCTATCTCCTTTTCATTATAGTATGCCTTAACTTTGATCACGTAGATGCATGCTTTGTTAGGGTCATTCAACAGTGGAAGCTGGTCTGAGTCTAAAGTCCTTGATGGCTGAGTTGTTGTGCTTTCACGAGAAATCGGGGTGCGATAATTTAGTTGAGTATGTGTGTCTTAATACGGTCCTGGTTGAGTTTAGTCTAAAAGAGGCGTCTGCGGATGATGCTTGATCAGGATTAGGCTAAACTATCATGAGGAATCAGGGTTTAGTATTTCAGGAGACACCATAAGAACACATGAGCATTGTTAGATAGAGAATATCTTTTTAGCATCAGGCATCTATTAGGAAGACCAACGTGTTCTCTACTTGTTTTCACACATCATTTCTCTCGCGTGATTTTCTTTATTTTTGCATAGATAGTCTATACACCTGTTCATATTCACACTTACATTTACACTCACCAGACACCTATTTGCTGAAATAGCTTACCAAATAACACAAGTTCCCCGAGTGTTTGATACTCGGTTCTTACCGTTTTATACTACTTGTGCGATCCAGTGCACTTGTCGGAAGCCGAAAACTTATGCATACCTAGCCGAGGGTTCATCTTGAACTCTGAGGGCCATCCTGGGAAGATTCTTAGGATGGATTTGACTACACTAGCTCAGGTGTGGAGTTTCCTCTCATACTCCAACTTGGCCCCCACATCACGTACCTTTGATCTGACAGTGGACAGAGCTAGGCTGATCTTTGGCCTAGTCTTTCACTTGGATATGAACATAGGAGTGCTGGTCTCTGGCCAGATGACCTCTATAGCCCAGTCTAACACTTCTAGACTTGGGTTCCCTGCTCTGATCACCACATTATGTAGGGCCAGAGGGGTTGTCTCCAACTTGGCCTACATCAGGAAGAACTATTGGAATCCCGACGATCTAATAGTTTCTATCCGAGGGGCTAGAAGGGCGAGGACAAGGCAGGCCAACTGAGCTTCCTTCTACTTCTGTAGCTCGTACTCCAGCATCCACTTCAGCAGGCCCTTTTTGTCCCAGTTCAGATAGATTTTCAGCATTTTGAAGCTATGCTTCAGAGCATTCATCAGGGGTAGATCATTTTACTACAAGCTTTACAGATGATGGCACCTCCAGACTCTATCCCTTCAGTAGAGCAGTTTAATGAGATGGTAGCCTGGCTCGGGACCCAACCTTCGCTTCACAGGGAAGACGAAGGTCCCACAGCCCAGGTACCTCAACATATGGAGGATGAGTCATCTGAGGCCACCATCCCAAAGCCATTTGATATAGGAGAAGAGGAAGAGGAGACACAGGTGAGACAGGTAGCTGCTACCACTCCTGAGCGATCCCTTGAGGCTACTTCAAAGCCTTCTACACCAGTGGTAAACCTACCCTCACCTCAGCCTGCAGCAGACCCCTCCACTCCTCTTCTAGAGATGCCAAAGGACTCGACTACACCAGTCCTAGCTATGGACACTTCTCCTCCAACTACTCCAGTGCTTCAGCTGACACATGAGGAGGACGGTCAGACACAGGATACCCAGGACCAGTCACAGGAATTTTGGTTCCTGATGACACTTTTTGCTTTTTGGTTTATTATTATTTTAATTATGGTTTTAATATAAAATTTATTTTTTATTTATATACACTGATAGTTTTGTTTATAGATAGTTAGTTTGCTCATCCTGAAGCATTTTGAACAGTTTGACTTGTTTTTTATCACATGCTAGTAAAACACTTTTGTCTTTTTGTGAAAAATGGGTGTATGTCTTTATTTTAATTGAGTGCATGATTTTGATGGAATTTGTGTTCTTTTCATGAGTTTGAGCAAGTGTGTATGTTAGACAAAGAAAGAATAAGAATGTGAACTTGCAATTAGAATTGTTAGTCAGTAGATAGATTGATTGTGAAAGAAAAGCTTGAACCAAAACCAGTGAGAGTGTGACCTTAAACTGTGAGTGAACGACTATCTGTGAGTAATAATATTTGCATGAATCTCTGAATTTTAGAATGAAATGTATTAACGAGAACATGATGAAGGCCATGATTGTACATACATAAGCCTTTTGACCAAAAAGCTTACCTTGAATTATAATTCTATCATTTGTACCCTTTGTGAGCTAAATGAGTTTGTCAATAAATTGAACCCTGAACTAGAATGATTCTCTCCCGATACATTGTTTAGATTCTAGGAGAGCATATAGTTGAAGGCAAATTTACCCCAAATTTTGGGGAGTGGAGCTAATTGGGATGCAAAGAAAGAGATAAAGCATCAGCACACACAACACACAAGTTGTCTGTTTAAAAAAAACAGAGAGAAGAATAAAGAAGAAAAGTGTGCTGATGTAACAAGGTCAAAACCAAATAAAAGTGAAAAGCTAGTGAGCAAGTTATTTGTATTATAAAGACCATTGGGATAAGTCTAGGATTTGTGTTCTCTTAGAATCTAAGATTTTGAATCCTAGAAAAAACCAATGAATTTTTGTAGCCAAGCCTCACTACAAGCCTGAGAAAGTCCTTCTGATTCTATTTATACATTTTCGACTTTATGGCATGAGATGAAATTCAAAGATTGGACCTCTTGCTAGTTGTTATTAATGAATAGCTTAAACACTTGCGCTTGAGTGAAATAGTAGCCGTGAGACTATGGTTTAAGCTACTTTCCTTGATATTTGTCTTATGCTTAGCTCCATCTAATTGTTCAGGTTACATTTTATTCTTCTCTTTGGATAATTGCATACCTTGTGAAAGACAAGTGATGAGGTCATTTTACTCCATTCTCTTATCATGCAATCAGAAACTTTTGTAGCATACACCTTTGTACATAGTCACTGCATGTCATTGTCAATTGAGGACAAGTGAGTTGTTCTGTTTTTTGCTTGAGGACAAGCAAAACTGTAAATTTGGGGGACTTGTTAGTCGATGAATACGACTAACTTTTGTGTATAAAACTTGTGTAAATTGTATCAAACTCTTCCAATTTATGGTTATTTTGTAGTGTTATAAGTATTTTCTATTAAGTATAGGTAATAAATACTTAGTACTTTCATTTTGTGTCTTTAATAATCATTTTCTCTCAATTTCAGGTTAATTAGGCAAGCTTTGGAAAGTGTTGTTTTTCACCTTCTCGCTAAGCGAATCTGCTGGCTTAGCGAGGGTCCGCTAAGCGCAACACTCATGGGCTAAGCACGAGGATGACTCTAGAAGAAGATGAGCTGTATAGGTTCGCTAAGCGCACTGCTTCAGTTCATCCGCTAAGCGAGAAAGGCACGCGCTAAGCCAAAATTCACTAATGTGCGCTAAGCGGTCCATAAGTGCGCTAAGCGCACAAGCACGAACAAGGTCACCTATGTAAGCCTAAAATCAGATTTTAGAAAGAGAGTTTGGACTGGGATTCAGGGCTTTGCATGTCTAGGGTTTCTAGAGAGAGAAAGGTCCAAGTTCCAGAGAGTTTTGAGAGATTTTGTTGTGTAAAGATCTGCAGAGATCAGAGCTTGAAGCAGGAGCCGATTTGAAAGCTTTTGATGAGTTTGTGAGTGATTGTGAGATCCTAGAGGTGAAGGAGACATCCTCACCACTTGTATTTTTGCAATCTTTCATCTTGTTCTTCTCTTTGTTGTAAAGAAGGCTTCCTAGTTAGATAGAGAATCGGGGTTTAGTATCTCAGGAGACACCATAAGAGCACATGAACATTGTTAGATAGAGAATATCTTTTTAGCATCAGGCACCTATTAGGAAGGCCAACGTGTTCTCCACTTGTTTTTACACATCATTTCTCTCGCGTGATTTTCTTTCTTTTTGCACAGATAGTTTATACACCTGTTCATATTCACAGTTACCTTTACACACCAGACACCTATTTGCTGAAATAGCCTACTAAATAACACAAGTTCCCCGAGTGTTCGATACTCGGTTCTTACCATTTTATACTACTTGTGCGATCCGATGCACTTGCCGGAAGCCGAACAACGATCATGTTATCCGACTGGCAACTAGAAAAAGCTAAGGAAGTGAAACCTATAAAAGAACAAAGAAACATCGATATGGAAGTATCAAAAGTATTAAGCAAAGGATGTAGTAGTCTTGCATACCAAAAATAAGAGATATTGAAGTCAGAAATGTACAGACAAAAGACATTGAACTCTTTGAAATGTAAAGACAAAAGACATTGAAGTCTTCAGATGTAAAGACTGAAGACATTGAAGACTTGAGATGTAAAGACTGAAGACATTGAAGTCTTGATATGTAAAGACTGAAGACATTGAAGTCTTGAAATGTAAAGACTGAAGACATTGAAGTCTTGAAATGTGAAAGACAAAAGACATTGAAGTCTTGAAATGTAAAGACCGAAGACATTGAAGTATTGAAATGTAAAGACTGAAAACTATGGAAGCAATGACTTCCAAGATTATTTTGATGATGCCAAAGAATCAAGAGTTAAGCAAGTTCCAAAGAATCAGGAGTCAAAAAGCTTCAAGAATCAAGATTTAAGAACAGTCAAGATCAAGATTCAAGACTCAAGATTCAAGAATCAAGACTCAATCAATATAAGTACTAAATTTTTTTTTCAAAACATTGAGTAGCACAAGAATTTTTCACAAAATGTTTTACCAAAGAGTTTTACTCTCTAATAATTGATTACCAGAAGGTAGTAATCAATTACCAGTAGCCAGCATTGTTTTCAAAACTGATTTACAAAGTTGTAATCGATTACCATGAGCATGTAATCGATTACCAATGTTTAAAATGTTAGATTTCAAATTTCAAGAGTCACAACTAGTGATAAAGCATTTTCAAATCATTTTTAACTTGTGTAATCGATTACACAATACTTGTAATTGATTACCAGTGTTTCCAAATGTTTTGATTTTCAAATTTAAACATGAAGAGTCACATCTATTGATGTGTAATCGACCACACCTTGATGGTAATCAATTACCAGTGACTGATTTCGAAAAATAAATTTATGAAAGTCACAATTCTTAAAGTGACTTGTTTCTGAAGAGTTTTGAAAAGAGTCACAATTTTTAAAGTGACTAGTTTTCAAAAGAGTCACAATTTTTAAAAGGTGACTAGTTTTAAAGAAATTGCCAAGAGTCACAAACTTTAACTTGAGTCATCACATGATTATAAATATGTGACCATGGCACGAATTTCAAATAACTAAGACTGATTTCTTTCATGACTAAAAGATTTCTTTCATAGAGTTTTTGTTCAATACTTTCTCTTCCAAGAAAAGTTCATTGTTCAAAAACATGTGCTACTCTTCTTCTTCATTCACTTCTTTCTCTTGCCAAAAGATTCAAAGGACTAACCGTCTAAGAATTCTTTTGTTTCTTCCCTTCTCCCTCTTGACAAAAGATTTCAAAGGACTAACCGCCTGAGATATCTTTTTCCCTTTCCCATTATACAAAAGATTTCTAAGGACTAACCGCTTGAGATATCTTTTTCCCTTTCCCTTTATACAAAAGATTTCAAAGGACTAACCGCCTGAGATATCTTTTGTATCCCCCTCACAGAGAATTCAAGGGACTAACTGATCGAGGCCGTACCCGAATCAAATAAACATGAAAATGCAGTAACTAGGAAGTGATCCTAGGTCATTTCCCAACGAGCAGTGATAAACCAAATGTTCATAATATACTTGCAGTAACAGTAACAGTAACGATTGGGGGGGGGTTTGTTTGTTTTGTGATTAAAGAGCAGAACAAGTAAACTGGAATACGAAACTACTAATATTAAAAACGGGTTGTTTCCTCTGATTCAGAAGCCATTCTCTTATCCTGGGTTATGGAGAATTCGTCCCTAACAGTCAACCACTTAATCCAACCCTATTTCAATTTACTAAGCGAAAATCAACTTAGGGTTTTCAATACGTGATTAGGCACCACATACACCAGTTAGTCCTTCGTCCATTAAGCATGAACACAAGTTAGGATCAGAGGCAATTAATTGAACACGAAGCGTGCACTGATTAATATTCACGAATTTGGGATACTGGTGAAGGGAGAACTGCCAGGAAACCACATTACAAGCGAAACCTCAAAGAGAGTTGGGCTTCGTCCTCAAAAGGAAACAACACCAGAAAATCTAGCCTTCCATGGATTCAAACAGAAAACGCAATTGAAACATGAAGCAGAAACGTAAATGAACAGAAACGTAAACGAACAGAAATGTAAAATGGAACAGAAACGTAAATGAGAGTAGAAGAAGAAGCAAGAACGAAATTGTAATTAGAAGCAGAAAACGTAAAATTGCATTACGAACTCAGAAGCATCAAAACAGAAAAACGAAAACCCTAAAACAAAGCTCTGAATAATGAATAGCATAACAGAATAGAATGCCCTGCACGAATCCCAAGGCAGCTATTTAAAAAGAGTCACTCAAAGTCACTGGGCTCTATTACAATACTCTGGCCCAAAACGAAATAAACACTGAACAACATAAAATAAAATTGCAAAATTTCCTAATTAGAAATTAACTAAGGTAAGCGCTGCTTTATTTGCCCTCTTCAAGTCCACAACCAAAATCCGGATTAAGCCCAATGTTTCATTAATTCCTGAAATTAGATTAAAAACATCAAATTAGCTAAATGAGCCCAAATAATAAAACTGCTTAATTAATTGACAATTAAGACCAATCAATAATTAAAATGGTGCAAAAAGGGTTTAGAAAATAGAAGAAAATGATGGCACATCAAAACCCCCCATACTTAGCCTTTTGCACTCTTGGGCAAAATGAAACAAAGAACAAAATCCAAGGATATGAAAGGGAGACAAATAAAAACATTCACATATTTCTCAATGAACATCAAGGAATGAAAGGAATGGGTAACATCTAACATAAGGAGATCCAAAAAGTCAAGACATTCATGAAAATCATCCAAGTAACCCAATCATGGAAAAATAGTTAATCAGCTCAAGAATGAAAAGTGATAAAGCCTCACAAGATATACACTCTATCTCTCAAGTGTCTAGGCTACTATTTACCCTCAAAGCACCCATGAAAGCAAACACCACATAAACTTGGCAAGATTCTAAAATTGACAATCAACCCATAAACACAAGCACATGAGGATCAAAAGGTCTTTTAAGGTTGTAATGGGGCCAAGGACAAGGCATGGAGAAATATGGAATAAGTGGCTAAATCCCAAAGGAATAGAGGAGCAAAGGGGAATAAGTGCATATTAAAAATAAAAATAAGAAAATAAAAAGAAGTAAAGATAAAATTTAAACATGAAGAGTAGAACCAAGAGTTTCATCATTCTTGTGCCATTTAAGATCTTATTCACTCAACTTTATTGCTTTTCTTTTTCTTTTTTCGATTTTTTTTTTCGATTTTTTTTTTTTTTTTTTTACTCTATAGCCTTTGAGAAACAACATTTCATTCAGCATGTCCAACATTTAACCAATATACAATGTACATCAAGTATGGCCCAAAATACATCATGAAGCATAGCCAACAAAACAAGTTGTCCAATGAAACAAAAACCCCCCACACTTATTCCCAAAACAATTCCAAAGCTCCAAAATTCCTTAAGGATATGGTGATATCATGGTTTTTCACTTAAGGCTTGTAGTGAGCTTCAAAACAAGGAAAGGGAAACAAGGCTCAAAAGGGCTATCAAAGGAATTAATTCAAGGTAAGTCCATTTGGCTAGAAGCTTATAAGAACAAAATTGCCTTAATCATTTCCAAATATGCATGTGAATTAGGACGCATCAACAAGAATCAAGCCAAGGCTATTGTGCAAGCAATCAATGGGGCAAAACACACCAAATGATTATGATGATGGATGGCTCAAATTCTCACAAAGGTAAAATCATCACTTTCAAATTGAGCTTTCAAAACTATCATGACATGTAGAGAAGAATCAAGGATTTCAAGTCACAAAATGTCAAGAACTTTTATTTTCAAAACAATTACCCATTTCTTGAACATATCCTATAATTCAAAGAAAAGCATGCAAAGTCGTACGAGCACACAAAATTGACCCAAAATATTAAACTAAAAATCCGACGAAACTAACAACATTAACAAATTAACACAACTAACAAATTAACAAAACCAACAAAACTAGCAAAATCAAAGAACACTCCCCCCCCCCCCCCCCCTAAACAACACATTGTCCTCAATGTAGCACAATTAAAAGATTAAAAACAATTAAATCATCAAAGAGAATCGGACAAGTGTAATAAAAGCAAAGAAGGAGATAGGAAAAGAAAAAGAAACTCCCTAAGTCATGGTGGAGGAAGAGTAGGGTGGAGTAAGGAAGTCTCTTCCACCACTACGTCCACTAAAGAAGGGTTCGTGAGGAATGGCTTAAGTCGATGTCCGTTGACCTTGAAGCTCTTGTTTGTGGAGTCACTTTTGATCTCAACTGTACCATAAGGAAAAACATTAGTAACAACAAAAGGACCAATCCACTTAGACCTCAACTTACCACTCATGAGTCCAAGCCTAGAATTATACAATAACACTTTTTGCCCAACCACGAAGTCTTTTTTAACTATCATGCTATCATGGAACTTCTTGGTCTTTTCTTTATAGAACTTGGCATTCTCGTAGGCTTCTAGGCGGATTTCATCTAACTCACTCAGTTGCAACTTCCTTTCCTCACCAGCTTGGTCCATAGAGAAGTTGCAAGTCTTCATTGCCCAGTAAGCTTTGTGCTCAATTTCCACTGGAAGATGACATGCCTTTCCAAAGACAACCCGATAAGGAGACATTCCTATGGGTGCTTTGTAGGCAGTCCGATGTGCCCAGAGAGCATCATCAAGCCTGGTACTCCAATCTTTCCTGCTTGGCTGCACAATCTTCTCTAAAATTCGCTTGATTTCTCGGTTAGAAATTTCTGCCTGTCCATTGGTCTGGGGGTGGTATGGTGTGGATACCCTGTGTACCACCCCGTACTTTTTAAGCAGGGCATGCATTGTCCTGTTGCAAAAATGGGTTCCTTGATCACTAACAATTGCTTTAGGTACTCCAAACCTGCAAAACAGATTAGACCTGACAAAGTTTGCGACAACTTTAGCATCATTAGTTCTAGTGGGCTTGGCTTCTACCCATTTTGAAACATAATCAACTACAAGGAGAATATAAACATAACCAAAAGAGACAGGAAAAGGACCCATGAAATCTATACCCCAATCATCAAACACCTCACAGAATAGCATAGGTTGCCAAGGCATTTGTTGTCGCCATGTAAGTGTATTTCCTGCTCTCTGACACTGCTCACAAGTGCTGCAGATCTTCCACGCATCTTTAAAGATGGTGGGCCAATAAAAACCACAATCAAGCACTTTGCGAGCTGTCCTTTGAACACCCAGATGACCTCCCGGTGCAGAAGAATGACAGAACTGCAGGACTGAGTCAGTCTCATGATCTGGAATGCACCGTCTAATGACCTGATCACTGCACAATTTCCACAAGTAGGGGTCATCCCAAATAAAATGCTTAGCATCACTTTTAATTTTATCTTTTTGGGTCTTAGATGCTAAGGGAGGAAAAACAGAGGCAACTAAATAATTGACAATGTTAGCAAACCAGGGAGTAGAAAGAGAGTCAGAAATACTATACAATATATACAAATGATCATCCGGGAAATCATCCCGAATAGGTGAATCTGCATCAGAGACACGTTCGATTCGCTTCAAATGATCAGCAACTAGATTTTGTGCTCCGCTCCTATCACGGATCTCCAAGTCAAACTCTTGGAGCCAGAGCATCCATCGGATCAACCTAGGCTTAGAATCAGCCTTCTTCAACAAGTACTTTAGAGCTGCATGGTCAGTATAAACAATAATGCGAGTACCAAGCAAATAAGATCGAAATTTTTCAAGAGCAAAAACTATGGCTAGAAGCTCTTTCTCAGTAGTAGTATAATTTGCTTGGGCAACATCTAAAGTCCTAGAAGCATAATATATCACCCTGGGCAATTTATCAATTTTCTGAGCAAGGACAGCCCCCAATGCATAATTTGATGCATCACACATAAGCTCAAAAGGGGCTGTCCAATCGGGTGCCTGGATGATGGGGGTGGTAGTCAACGCTCTTTTGAGGCAATCAAAAGCCTCTTTGCATCTGTCATTAAAGTCAAACTCCACCTCCTTTTGCAACAAGTTGGACAATGGAAGGGCTACTTTGCTAAAATCCCTTATAAAGCGCCTGTAGAATCCTGCATGACCAAGAAAAGATCGCACCTCTCGCACACAAGAGGGGTAAGGCAATTGTGAAATAACAGAAATTTTTGCAGGATCTACTTCAATACCCTTATTGGAAATAATGTGGCCTAAAACTATACCTTGCTCAACCATAAAATGACATTTTTCAAAATTTAGAACAAGGTTAGTTTCAATGCATCTATTCAAAACTTTTTCCAAACTATTCAAACAACCATCAAAAGAGGATCCATATAAAGTGAAATCATCCATAAACACCTCTATGCAATTTTCTAAAAAATCACAGAAAATACTAATCATGCACCGCTGGAAGGTTCCAAGGGCATTGCACAGGCCGAAAGGCATCCTCCTATAAGCAAAAGTGCTGAAGGGGCAGGTGAATGTGGTCTTTTCCTGATCCTCAGGAGCAATAGTAATTTGCATATAACCAGAAAAACCATCAAGGAAACAGTAGTGGGATTTACCTGCCAGGCGTTCAAGCATCTGGTCAATGAATGGCAGGGGAAAATGGTCCTTTTTGGTAACCTGGTTCAGCCTCCTATAGTCAATGCAGACTCTTCAACTGTTCTGCACCCGAGTAGGAATCAGCTCCTCCTTCTCATTTCTGATCACTGTGAGGCCAGTCTTTTTCGGGACTACCTGGACGGGACTCACCCATTGGCTGTCGGAGATAGGATAAATGATTCCAGCTTGCAAAAGCTTGGTTATCTCCTTCTTCACTACATCAAGAATCACCGGGTTGAGTCTTCTCTGTGGCTGTCTTATTGGTTTAGCTCCATCCTCTAAATTTATTCAATGCATACATGTGGATGGGCTAATACCAGGAATGTCCGCCAGGGTCCAGCCTATAGCCTTCTTATGCTTCTTGAGAACTGACAACAACTTCTCCTCTTGCTCATCAGCAAGGGAGGCAGATATAATCACTGGAAAACTCTTGCTATCATCCAAGTAAGCATATTTTAAATTTGATGGCAGAGGCTTCAATTCTGGTGTGGTCGGCTGGACAGTGGTAGAAGGAGATGGTGTCTCAGCCTTTACCTCATAAAGAAAGTCAGAGGTATGTGTACTTCCTGAAACATGGTTAGTCCTATCTGACTCTATAAAATCAATCTCAAGAGGTAAAACACCACCACCAGGCTTGCAATCAATATCACTCTCAGATTCACTCTCAGCATCAAATTCAGACATATGATCAAGTACAATTTCAGACTCAATGCATGAAGAGTGAGAGGCATGCAGATTAGAATAAAGATCAGTCATGTATTCATCAACAACATGGTCAATTATTTCAGCACGAAATACAGAAAGATCTTCAGATGGGTATTTCATAGCATCCAGAATATTAAAATGAACAGTTATATCACCAAACTCCATGGACAGTGTGCCTGCATAAACATCTATCTTAGTTCTAGTAGTTTTCATAAAGGGTCTGCCTAGAATGATGGGAACTGATCCTTGAGAAAATCCATCTTCCATATTCAAGATATAAAAATCAACAGGGAAAATCAGTTCACCAACTCTAACTAAGACATCTTCTATGAAACCAACAGGATAGGCAACACTTCTATTAGCTAAATGAATTACCACATCAGTTGACTGCAAGGGACCTAGAGATAGAGAATTAAAAATGGACAGAGGCATAACACTAACAGAGACTCCTAAATCTAGCATGGCATTGTCAAACTTACTATTCCCTATAATACAAGGTATGCTGAATGTACCTGGATCTTTGCATTTTTCAGGAATTTGAGGAACAGATTTACCAATCAATGCGGAGACATTTTTGCCCATGCTAATTCGTTCACTTCCTTTAAGCTTCCGCTTATTAGTGCACAACTCCTTCAAGAATTTGGCATATCTTGGAATTTGCTTTATCGCATCCAACAGAGGTATGTTTACCTCTACTTTTCTAAATGTTTCCAAGATCTCTTTCTCTGCCTCTTCCATTTTTTTTGTTGGAAACTGCTCTTGGAGGGAATGGAAGAGGGGGAGTGTGCTGCTTCTGCAAATCAGAATTACCTGTGGAAGAAGATTCACTTGCACAGAAATTGTTAGGTAGATTTTTGTCATCACCTTTTTCTGGAATAGAGTGAAGTTTGGCAGGTTCATTTGCAGATGAGGAAGGTGCTACGGGTTGAGGTCCTTGACACTACTTTCCCGACCTCAATGAAATGGCACTGACATTTTTGGGATTTTGGACAACTTGAGAAGGCAGCTTGTCATAATTCTGGGACTGTTGTTGATTCAATTGGGTAGCTAATTGTCCCATCTGATTGGTTAAGCTCTGAATGGAGGCTCTGGTCTCTTGCAAAAACTGCATGTTCTGCATAGTCATTTGCCTCACAAGTTCTTCGAGGGAAGGTTGTGGAGGGGCCTCAACTGTTGGCTGTTTCTGGGGTTGTTGCTGTTGTTGGATTGGTGGAGGAATGTATGGTCTGCTTGGGCCAGCAGCATTTTGGAAGGAAGGAGCAGGCTGCTGTTGTTGTTGCTGAGGGCTGGACCATCTGAGGTTAGGGTGATTCCTCCATCCAGGGTTGTATCTGTTGCTGGAAAGGTCATAATTGCTCTGCTGTGGTTGATTTTGCTGCTGAGGTTGAGGAGGTCTATTGCAAATATTTGCAGCATAAGCTTCAGGCTGCTCAATTGCTCCAGGTTGCTGCATGGAAGGGCAAAGGTCTGTATGGTGGTCAGCAGAGGAGCACAAACCACAAACCCTTGCGACAGGTACAGATTTCTGATTCAAGGCCAGCTGGGTTACCAAGTTGACCAACGCATCCAGTTTGCCTTCAAGCTTCTTAGTTTCAGATGATGCAGATGGGTTTGTAGCTACCTCATGCACTCCTCTGATGACTATGGCATCATTTCTGGCACTAAACTGCTGGGAGTTGGAGGCCATCTTCTCAATTAAATTTCTGGCTTCAGCAGGAGTCATGTCTCCAAGGGCTCCACCACTGGCAGCATCTATCATACTTCTCTCCATATTACTGAGTCCTTCATAAAAATATTGGAGAAGATGCTGTTCTGAAATCTGATGGTGGGGGCAACTGGCACATAGTTTCTTAAATCTCTCCCAGTACTCATACAGGCTCTCTCCACTGAGTTGTCTAATACCTGAGATATCCTTCCTGATGGCTGTGGTCCTGGAAGCAGGGAAAATTTTTTCTAAGAATACTCTCTTAAGGTCATCCCAACTCGTGATGGACCTTGGAGCAAGGTAATACAGCAAGTCCTTTGCCACTCCCTCTAATGAATGAGGAAAAGCCTTCAGAAATATGTGATCCTCTTGGACATCTGGGGGTTTCATGGTGGAGCAGAAAATGTGAAATTCTTTCAAATGTTTGTGCGGGTCTTCACCTGCAAGGCCATGAAACTTTGGAAGCAAATGAATCAGTCCAGTTTTAAGAACATATGGGACATCCTCATCAGGGTATTGGATGCACAAGCTTTCGTAGGTGAAATTAGGTGCGTCCATTTCCCTTAGAGTCCTCTCACGAGGTGGAGGTTGTGCCATGTTCTCAGAATGTGAAAAATCAGAATGCTCAGAATCAGAATGCTCAAAATTATAATGCTCAAGATCAGGATGTTCAAAATCACCAATAACAGAATGCACAGATTCACCAGTTATGGAATGCTCAGAATGATCAAAAGGTATAAAATGATGCCTAACTAATCTATGAAATGTCCTATCTATCTCAGGATCAAAGGGTTGTAAGTCAGATGGATTGCCTCTAGTCATACACTACATTCAACATGCACACAACTAGTTGCCTTGTCATGTAAATAAAGGTGTAGGTTTGAACTACAGCTACCCTCAAATGATATCCAAATGACTTGAAATTTTGTGAGCAACCTTATAAATGATGAGAAGATAGCACAAAAAATTTCAGACAAAAATTCAAAGTCTAACTATGAAAGCTAAAATTGGTAGGTTAAGAAAAATAAGTGAATAAAACTTGAAAAATAAAAAACTTTTGACAGAATCGCTTTTTTTTGGACGATGGAGACCTCAGCTGGCCCACGGCCCGCTGCCATGGTGCAGGAAATTTTTTTCTACCCCAAATGCATATATAATAATTGCGATTCTGATAACCGGAGCAAAAGTTATGGCCGTTTGAAGTTTTGGCAAACACAAAATTTGCTAGTTTTTTGGAACTTTCAAATCTGACCAAACTAAAGGCTCTAGCTATTTTTCCCACAAAATATGGATTAAAAGAAGTTACCACAAAAAAATTCAGCCAAAAATAACAATCCTAGCTACTAAAACAAAAAATCCCAAATAATTCAGCATGGGTGGTCGCTAAAATCCGTCTCTAATTGATTTCTACTACTACTCTGTTTTTCCGCAAGCTGATTTTTACTACTACTCTGTTTTCAAGCACAATCTTCACAGCAAAACACCCAAGACTGAAACAGGGGAAACACTTAATGGTAAAACTGAAACAGAACACACATTAAACAAAATACCAGGACACTAAACAACACTAACACACATACTAACACAATACTAACAATTAAACATAAAACACGAAAGGATTAAACACACAACACTAGCTAGCTATTATGAACCTTTGGACACTGCTCCCCGGCAACGGCGCCAAATTTGATCGAGGCCGTACCCGAATCAAATAAACATGAAAATGCAGTAATTAGAAAGTGATCCTAGGTCGTTTCCCAACGAGCAGTGACAAACCAAATGTTCATAATATACTTGCAGTAACAGTAACAGTAACGATTGGGGGGGGGGTTTGTTTGTTTTGTGATTAAAGAGCAGAACAAGTAAACTGGAATACGAAACTACTAATATTAAAAACGGGTTGTTTCCTCTGATTCAGAAGCCATTCTCTTATCCTGGGTTATGGAGAATTCGTCCCTAACAGTCAACCACTTAATCCAACCCTATTTCAATTTACTAAGCGAAAATCAACTTAGGGTTTTCAATACGTGATTAGGCACCACATACACCAGTTAACCCTTCGTCCATTAAGCATGAACGCAAGTTAGGCTCAGAGGCAATTAATCGAACACGAAGCGTGCACTGATTAATATTCATGAATTTGGGATACTGGTGAAGGGAGAACTGCCAGGAAACCACATTACAAGCGAAACCTCAAAGAGAGTTGGGCTTCGTCCTCAAAAGGAAACAACACCAGAAAATCTAGCCTTCCATGGATTCAAACAGAAAACGCAATTGAAACATGAAGCAGAAACGTAAATGAACAGAAACGTAAACGAACAGAAATGTAAAATGGAACAGAAACGTAAATGAGAGTAGAAGAAGAAGCAAGAACGAAATTGTAATTAGAAGCAGAAAACGTAAAATTGCATTACAAACTCAGAAGCATCAAAACAGAAAAACGAAAACCCTAAAACAAAGCTCTGAATAATGAATAGCATAACAGAATAGAATGCCCTGCACGAATCCCAAGGAAGCTATTTAAAAAGAGTCACTCAAAGTCACTGGGCCCTATTACAATACTCTGGCCCAAAACGAAATAAACACTGAACAACATAAAATAAAATTGCGAAATTTCCTAATTAGAAATTAACTAAGGTAAGCGCTGCTTTATTTGCCCTCTTCAAGTCCACAACCAAAATCCAGATTAAGCCCAATGTTTCATTAATTCCTGAAATTAGATTAAAAACATCAAATTAGCTAAATGAGCCCAAATAATAAAACTGCCTAATTAATTGACAATTAAGACCAATCAATAATTAAAATGGTGCAAAAAGGGTTTAGAAAATAGAAGAAAATGATGGCACATCACTAACCACCTAAGAATTCTTTATCCTAACACATTGGAGGGTACATCCTTTGTGGTACAAGTAGAGGGTACATCTACTTGGGTTGTTATCCTGAGAACAAGAGATGGTACATCTCTTGTGGATCAATTTAAGTGGAGGGTACATCCACTTGGTTGTTCAAAGAGAACAAGGGAGGGTACATCCACTTGGTTGTTCAAAGAGAACAAGGGAGGTGATGCAAGCTCCATTGGAGCTTGTAGGCCTAGGATCTTCTTCATCAATGGATTCCTTTGCTTCTTGGAAGATAAAGGGCAGCGGAATGGAGAAGGAAGAGAGAGAGGAGACACCACTTCAAGGAGAAGATGAGTCTAGAAGAAGCTCACCACCATAGGAGGCCATGGATAAGAGCTTGGAGGAAGAAGGAGATGAATGAAGGGAGAGGGAGAGAAGAGCACGAAATTTTGTGCTCAAAAGGAGCTCTGAAATCTGAAGTTAATATTCAAATGATCAAAGTTCAAAAAAATACACACACATGACCTCTATTTATAGCCTAAGTGTCACACAAAATTGGAGGGAAATTCAAATTTCACTTGAATTTGAAATTGAATTTGTGGAGCCAAACTTTGGAGCCAAAATTTCACTAATTATGATTAGTGAATTTTAGTTATGGTTCAGCCCACTAATCCAAGATCAATTACAAGATTCTCCACTAAGTGTGCTTAGGTGTCATGAGGCATGAAAAGCATGAAGGACATGCACAAAGTGTGACTATATGATGTGGCAATGGGGTGTAGTAAGCAAATGCTCACCTCCCCCTCTAAAATTTAATTGGATTGGGTTTCTACCAATTCAATTAAATTTATTTCCAACCACACACATCAAATATCCACTTAGTGCATGTGAAATTACAAAACTACCCCTAATACAAAAACTAGTCTAGGTGCCCAAAAAATACAAGGGCTGAAAAATCCTATATTTCTAGGGTACCCTACCTACAATATGGAGCCCTATATACAAGGACCAAATATAATGACATCCTAGTCTAATATGTACAAAGATAATTGGACCCAACCTTGGCCCATGGGCTCAGAAATCTACCCTAAGGTTCATGAGAACCCTAGGGCCTTCTTCAGCAGCTCTAGCCCAATCTTCTTGGAGCCTCTTGCTCATGGTTCTAGTGATTGGTCCCTTCCTAGGGAGGATTGCATCATCCCCTTCCCCTTGAAGAGGATTTGACCTCAAATCTGTTAGTTGGCTGAAAGAAATCTCAAGAACCGTTGGTTGCTTGGAGACTGGATGTAGGCACGGGTTGTGGCCGAACCAGTATAAATCTTGTGTTTGTCTTCTTCTTCCCTACACTCTTTAATTTCCCCTGTGTACTTTTAATTGCCGCTTTTACTTTTGGTTAAGTTATTTTTTCTATTCTTTACTTTCTTAACGTAGTAGTAAAAGCCTAGTTGAATCTAGTAACATTAAGAAGGATAATTTTTTAATTAGTCAAGACACATTAATAATTAATTCAACCCCCCCCCCCCCTTCTTAATTATTCCGAGGCCACTTGATCCAACAAAAACATTAAAAGTCTTGAAATGTAAAGACAAAAGACAATGAAGTCTTAAAATGTAAAAGATAGAAGACATTGAAGTCTTGAAATGTAAAGACTAAAGACATTGAAGTCTTGAAATATAAAGATTATTGACATTGAAGTCTTGAAATGTAAAGACTAAAGACATTGAAGTCTTGAAATGTAAAGATTAAAGACATTGAAGTCTTGAAATGTAAAAGAGAAAAGACATTGAAGTCTTGAAATTTTAAAGATAGAAGACATTGAAGTCTTGAAAACTTACACTAAAATACGAACACGCTTGGTAAAGAAACAAACCCCGAAACAGATCAGATCAAACACACATTTTTTATTTAAAAAAATTATGCGACAAATGTGGAATGAAAGTATACAAATAGAATTTCTCATAACCAATAATGAGATTAAGACATTTGCATTTTGTTTCTTAAGGAGCATTAGAAGAAACACTCGGTCCAACCGAATAGAGGAAAATCGCACAAGGTGTATAAAGCTTCACACATGCAAGTGTTTCATCTTAATTCCAAATCATAGATATGTCATAAATTGATTTTGCAAGTCATTTCCCATCAAATCAAGGATAATATGCATAATCATCATGGATCAATAGGACTTTCTAAGGTTGGACTTTGTAGGAAATTTGGTTTTGGTTGCTTTGGTCTTTCCCCCTTTTTTTTTGTGTGAGTAGGAGAGTAGGCACAAAGATTTGGTTAGTAACTTAAACAGGAAGTCACTTCCTATCCCCTCATGTCTTAACCTAGTTACTATCGTTCCCCTTCCTTTTTACTCTTTACAACAACCATGTACATGGTTCAGACATTGTTTGTTCCAAAGAACTTTTTTTTCTTTTCTATTTTCCTTTTGCTCTTTTCTATTTTTGATTGATTATTTTTTTTCTTCCTTTCTTTTTTTTTCTTTTTGTTTTTTCTTTCTTTGTTTTCCTTTCTCCCTTTTTTTATGAACATGATTAACCAAAAGATGATAGACATCTCCCTTGGAAGATACCCCTACTCTTTCATCCTAGGGTAAGGTAGGAAACTTCCATCCTAGGTCAGGGTTATTGTAAAAATTAAATGTATAGCTCAAAAGGCTTGCAAATTGCAAAAAATAATGTATATTGGGACAGCTGTTTGGCCAATGGCTTAGAAAGAAAGAAATGCCCAGATCACTTCCATGAATCACATGTTATGATAATTAGAAATTCATGCAAAATCAATCATAGAAGATACCCATGCGGACACGCAACATAAAATTTATGGTCACGGGATCACTAAGGCTTAGGGCCTATTTCTAATTATTCTTATATCAAGTCTATGAAAAACATCCAAGCCCATTTTGGAATTTGAGAAAGTCCTTCATTATTCTCACTCTCAAGATACACATTTTCTTTTTTCAAAAACCCTTTTCGTTGTGTTCTGATCCGCAAACCTTTCAAAGAGAACTGGTGATTGTTTCTTTTAATAAGCATGTTAGTCTTTTAGGAAAAATTTGAAACCTAGACAAAGTTGTAACCCAAGAATACACTATAAAGAGAACAAAGGGCGCACGAAAAAAAATAGAAATGAAACCACGCGTAAGTTTTTTTTTAGTTTTTTTTTGTTTCAAACAATCATCACAATGAAATAACATAACTAAGTACTGAAAGCGATAAATAAGATAAAGGCAAGTTCACAAATTTAGAAGGTCCTGGTCAGGAGGCTCTGTCCCCTCAAAGGAAGAAATCCATCTGCCATGTCTCCATCTCCCTCAGCTCTGTCTTCATCTCCTTGGGCCTCCGTGGGACCTGTACCTCCCTGAAAATTATGCTTGTCCCCAGGCCATGCGACAATGGCTCTAAACTGCTCGGGAGTAGGCCATGGGTAAGGGTTGAGGTCCTAACGCTGCTGGTGTAGTATATACTGGTAGATGTTGTCATTCAACTGCACCTGGCCCTTATAGTTGGCCGCCTGCAAGTCAGCCAAATGCTACAAGTAGAGCTCCATGAGCCAAGATGGACTCTAGAGACGATGGCTGATATGGAGGCGGTAGTGGTGCATCTGCAAATAGGTGTCTGGTGTGTAAAGGTAAGTGTGAATATGAACAGGTGTATAAACTATTTGTGCAAAAAGAAAGAAAATCACTCAAGAGAAATGATGTGTAAAAACAAGTAGAGAACACGTTGGCTTTCCTAATAGGTGGCTTATGCTAAAAAGATATTCTCTATCTAACAATGTTCATGTGCTCTTATGGTGTCTCCTGATATACTAAACCCTGATTCCTCATGATAGTTTAGCCTAATCCTGATCAAGCATCGTTCACAAATTCCTCTTGTAAGACTAAACTCAACCAGGACTGCATTAAGGCACACATATAGAACTAAATTGTTGCACCCCAATACCTCATGATAGTATGACAACTTAGCCCTGTACTATCAAGGACTTTAGAGTCAGACCAGTTTCTACTGTTGAATGACCCTAACAAAGCATGCATCTACGTGATCAAGGTAAATGTATACTGGAGTAAAAAGCAGATAGCACAGAGAACACACAAAACATCATTAAATAGATAAAAAATAGATTTACATCAGGTACCTACAGGGAAAATCCAACAGAGGATTTAGCTTTCCATAACCAGGCCTTCTTTACAACAAAGAGAAGAACAAGATGAAAGATTGCAAAAATACAAGTGGTGAGGATGTCTCCTTCACCTCTAGGATCTCACAATCACTCACAAACTCATCTCAAGCTTTCAAACCGGCTCCTGCTTCAAGCTCTAATCTATGTAGATTGTAACACCCTGATATATATATCTATATATTATTAGTAATTATGTTTGATGTTTGATTATTTGTTGCGTTATTTTCATCCGTAATTATTTTTAAGGAAGTTAATTTAGTTAATAGAAGGGTGTGGATAGATAAGGATCTAGCTTCTCAAAGAAGCTTGTTGAGAAAGCTTCTCAAAGAAGCCACGAGGAAGCTTCTGGAGGAAGCCTCTTAATGAAGCTTCTAGAGAAAGCTATATGCAGCTGCCTCGGTAAAAGCGCTACCTAGCCTTCATTAACCGTTGGATCTTTCGAAATTTGGTCTTAAACTTCACAAGACACTTGTCCA
The DNA here is from genome assembly GCF_000004515.6 of Glycine max. Lineage (NCBI taxonomy): Eukaryota > Viridiplantae > Streptophyta > Magnoliopsida > Fabales > Fabaceae > Glycine > Glycine max. The sequence continues at coordinate 23,330,443 of NC_038245.2, read as the reverse complement.
TGATCTGACCGTTGGGATCTTTGAGAAGATGTCTGGAGTGTGCTAGAAGCCTCTTAATGAAGCTTCTCGAGGAAGCCTCTTAATGAAGCTTCTAGAGAAAACTACATGAAGCTGCCTCGGTAAAAATGCTGCTCAGCCTTCGTTCACCGTTGGATCTTCTCGACATTTGGTTTGCAACTTCACAAGACACTTGTCCATGATCTGACCGTTGGGATCTTTGGGAAGATGTCTGGAGTGTGCTAGAAGCTTCCGTTCCCGAGAGCATCTCTTATTTAAGCATTTCAGCCTTTGCTTTCGTGTAGCTTAGGAAAAACGTCATTTCTTCTTCTTTCTTTCTTCCAAAGCCATTTCTAAAGTTCCAAGAACTTTCTCCATCACCCACATCCACCATTAGCCACCACAAACCTGTAGATGCAATTGCCTTTGATGTTTTGATGATGTGTTGCAATTGATGCAAATGGGCTTTTCAAGATTAAACTCAAGACAATACTTCAAGATTACAAGTCACAACATCAAGATGATCACTAGAATATTAGGAAGGGAATTCATAATTGAATTAGCAAAGGTTTGGCCAAGTGATTTAAATTAAAAAAGTGTTTCTCAAAGGTTTTACTCTCTGGTAATCGATTACCAGAGGATGTAATCGATTACCAGTGGCCAAATACGTTTTATAACAGCTACAAAAATTTGAATTCGAAATTTTAGACTATGTAATCGATTACACAATTTTGGTAATCGATTACCAGCAGTTAGTAAACGTTTTAATTCAAATTTTAAAAGCTGTAATCGATTACACAATCACTGTAATCGATTACCAGACAAGATTTTCAGAAAAATAATTTCAAGAGTCACAACTTTTCAAAGGCTTTATTCATGACCACCAATGGTCTATATATATGTGACTTAAACACGAAATTGGAAAGAGATTTTCAGAACAACAAGTGTTTATCCTCTCAAAGAGCAAATTCATTTTATCCTCTTAAGAATTCCTTGGCCAATTCAATTGCAATTCATTAAGGAATTATTTGAGTGCTCAATCTGTAAAATCCATCTCTTTCTAGAGAGATTTGTTCTTCTTCTTCTTCTTATTCTCTAAGGGATTAAGAGACTGTGAGTCTCTTGTTGTAAAGGAATTCTAAACACAAAGGAAGGATTGTCCTTGTGTGTTTAGAACTTGTAAAAGGAATTTACAAGATAGTGGAACTCTTAAGCGGGTTGCTTGGGGACTGGACGTAGGCACAAGGGTGTGGCCGAACCAGTATAAAACTGAGTTTGCATTTTCTCTTCCCTTAATCTCCTTTATTTATTATTGCTTTATATTCATATTCAAATTGTTTCATTTGAATTAATATTTAAGAAGATTGTCATTAAGGGAATTCATAACTTGAGTAAAAAGTGAAATAGATTTTTAATTAGGGGAAATAGTTTGGAATATCTTAATTCAACCCCCCCCCCCCTTCTTAAGATATCTGAGGCCACTTGTCTAACAAGTGGTATCAGAGCTTCATTCTTGTATAAAGTTTAGAAGCTTCAAGAAAAAGATGGCCTCAGCAAATTCCTTATTTCCAGAAGGGAATTCTATCAATAGACCTCCAATCTTTAATGGAGAGGGTTACCACTACTGGAAAACCCGAATGCAAATTTTTATCGAGGCAATAGATCTAAATATCTGGGAAGCCATAGAAATAGGGCCTTATATACCCACCACAGTAGAAAGAGTTTCAATAGATGGTAGTTCATCAAGTGAAAGCATAACCATAGAAAAACCTAGAGATAAATGGTCTGAAGAGGATAGAAAACGAGTACAATACAACTTAAAAGCCAAAAACATAATAACATATGCCCTAGGAATGGATGAATATTTCAGGGTTTCAAATTGTAAGAGTGCTAAGGAAATGTGGGACACTCTTCGATTAACACATGAAGGAACTACAGATGTTAAAAGATCTAGGATAAATGCACTAACTCATGAGTATGAATTATTTAGAATGAATGCAAATGAAAATATTCAGAGTATGCAAAAGAGATTTACACATATAGTAAATCATCTAGCAGCCTTAGGCAAAGAATTTCAAAATGAGGATCTTATAAACAAGGTGTTAAGATGTTTAAGTAGAGAATGGCAACCCAAAGTAACGGCCATTTCTGAATCAAGAGATTTGTCTAACATGTCTCTTGCCACTTTATTTGGAAAGTTGCAGGAACACGAGATGGAACTATTGAGATTGCACCAAAATGAAGAAAATGACAAGAAAAAGAAAGGAATTGCTCTTAAAGCATCATCCTCAATTCAAGAAGAAAGTGATCAGGATAATGATCTAGATGATGATGATGATCTAAGTCTCTTTGTAAAAAGATTCAACAAGTTTCTTAAAGTAAGAGGAAATCAGAGGCGACCAAATTTTAAATCAAAGAGAAGGACAAAAAATTCATCCTCTACTCTAAAATGCTTTGAATGCAATCAACCTGGACATCTGAGGGTTGATTGTCCCATCTTCAAGAAAAAGATGGAAAAATCTGAAAAGAAAAATCATAGTGAAAAGAAACTGAAGAAAGCATACATCACATGGGATGAAAATGATTTGGAATCCTCTGAAGATTCTGAAAATGAAGAGATAAATCTCTGCCTTATGGCCAAAAGTTACGAAAGTGATGAAGAGGTAACATCTTCAAACAACTTATCTATTTCTTTTGATGAATTGCAAGATGCATTTGCTGATTTGCATAAAGAATCAATTAAACATGCAAAATTAGTTTCATCATCAAAGAAAACAATTTCAAATTTAGAAAATGAAATTTCAAAATTAAACAAAGAATTAGATCTTCTTAGAAATGAAGTCTCAATCTCTAAAACAAATGAAAAAGTTAATATCTCCACTATTAATGACAAGAAAATAACAGATTCTTGTAGTTGTTGTGATAAATATGTAAAAGAAATTAAAGAGTTGAAAAATTCACTTGCAAAATTTTCATATAGTAGAAATAATTTAGATGTTATATTAAGTAAACAAAGATATGTGTATAATAAAAATGGACTAGGGTATAAATCTGAAAAACAACAAAAGGTTCTTAAAAACTTTTCCACTTCCACACAAAAATGTAATTCTAATTCTATCAATTGTTTTTACTATGGAAGAAGAGGACATGGCATATCAACTTGCTACTTCAAGAAAAATTACAGTAACATTAAACTGATATGGGTCCCAAAAGGATCCTCAGTTTATACTAACATGCAAGGACCCAATAAAATTTGGGTACCTAAGTCAAAAACTTGATTATGCAGGTATCTTTGAGAAAGAAGTGGTACATAGATAGCGGATGCTCAAAACATATGACTGGAGATGCATCAAATTTTACACATATATCTCCAAAGAAAAGCGGGCATGTAACATATGGTGACAACAACAAAGGTAGAATTCTTGGAGTGGGTAAAATAGGTACAAATTCTTCAAACTCCATTGAAAATGTTCTACTTGTTGAAGGCCTTAAGCACAGCCTGCTTAGCGTTAGTCAACTATGTGACAAAGGCTATCTAGTATCATTTGATTCTCAGAAATGTCTTATAGAACATAAGCATGACATTAATATAAAGCATGTAGGACATAGAGTCAATAATGTTTACATGATAGACTTAAGCATAAAACAAGAAAATAATCATTGCTTTCTTAGTAAAGATGATGATCCATGGTTATGGCATAAAAGAATTGCTCACATAAACATGGATCACTTAAATAAATTAATTTCAAAAGATTTAGTAGTTGGTTTGCCTAAATTGAAATTTGAAAAAGATAAACTATGCGATGCATGTCAAAAGGGCAAACAAACAAGAGTCTCATTCAAACCTAAAAATGTTGTTTCAACCACTCGACCATTACAGTTATTGCATATGGATCTATTTGGTCCATCTAGAACCATGAGTTTTGGAGGAAATTACTATGTTCTAGTTATAGTTGATGATTTCTCTAGATATACTTGGACATTATTTATTACACATAAAAGTGATTCATTCCAAGCATTTAGGAAACTTGCTAAAGTCATACAAAACAAGAAAAATCTCAAGATTGCATCCATTAGAAGTTATCATGGGGGTGAATTTGAAAATAAAGATTTTGAATTATTTTGTGATGAACATGGTATTGAACATAATTTTTCTGCACCAAGAACCCCTCAACAAAATGGAGTTGTTGAGAGGAAAAATAGGTCATTGGAAGAAATTGCAAGAACTTTATTAAATGATACTTCTCTTCCAAAGTATTTTTGGGCTGAAGCTGTCAATACTGCATGTTACATCATGAATATGGCCTTGATAAGACCTATTTTAAAGAAAACCCCATATGAGTTATTTAATGGTAGAAAACCTAATATCTCTCATCTACATGTTTTTGGTTGCAAGTGCTTTGTACTTAATAATGGTAAAGATAATCTAGGAAAATTCGATGCAAAATCTGATGAAGGCATTTTTCTTGGATATTCATTACAAAGCAAAACATATAGGATATATAATAAGAGAACTATGAATATCGAGGAATCCATTCATGTTACCTTTGATGAATCTAATGCTATATTGTCAAGAAAGAATATGTTACCTTTAGAACATATGAACATTCATGAACAAAATTCCAAAGGAAATGATAAAGGAAACAATGAAGATCCTCCAGAAGAAGTCAAATCCAATGATGAACTTCCAAGAGAATGGAAAGCTTCAAGAGATCATCCCCTCGACAACATTATTGGTGATATCTCAAAAGGGGTAACAACTAGACACTCTCTTAAAGATTTATGCAATAATATGGCTTTTGTATCCATGATTGAACCTAAAAATATAAAAGAAGCCATAATAGATGATAATTGGATCATTGCCATGCAAGAAGAACTAAACCAATTTGAAAGAAACAATGTGTGGAAATTAGTAGAAAAACCTGAAAATTATCCTGTCATAGGAACAAAATGGGTTTTTAGAAATAAATTAGATGAACATGGTATAATTATTAGAAATAAAGCAAGGTTAGTAGCAAAAGGGTATAATCAAGAAGAGGGAATAGACTATGAAGAAACATATGCTCCTGTTGCAAGATTAGAAGCCATTAGAATGCTTTTGGCATATGCATCCATAATGGACTTTAAACTTTATCAAATGGATGTTAAGAGTGCCTTTCTAAATGGTTTAATTCAAGAAGAGGTATATGTTGAACAACCCCCTGGTTTTGAAATTCCTGATAAACCAAACCATGTTTATAAATTACAAAAGGCTCTTTATGGTTTGAAACAAGCCCCTAGGGCGTGGTATGAACGCTTAAGCAATTTTCTTCTAGAAAAAGATTTCTCCAGAGGTAAAGTGGATACCACATTGTTCATAAAGAGAAAGCATAATGATATTTTGTTGGTTCAAATATATGTTGATGATATAATTTTTGGATCCACTAATGATTCATTGTGCAAGGAGTTTTCCCTTGATATGCAAAGTGAATTTGAAATGTCAATGATGGGAGAACTAAAGTACTTTCTGGGATTACAAATCAAGCAAACTCAAGAAGGTATATTCATCAATCAATCCAAGTACTGCAAGGAATTGATCAAAAGATTTGGGATGGATTGTGCAAAACACATGTCTACACCGATGAGCACTAATTGTTACTTAGATAAAGATGAATCTGGTCAGTCTATAGACATAAAACAATATCGAGGTATGATCGGATCTCTTCTTTATTTATCTGCTAGTAGACCTGATATTATGTTTAGTGTATGCATGTGTGCTAGGTTTCAATCCAACCCCAAACAATCACATTTAAGTGCAGTAAAGAGAATCATGAGATACCTATTAGGAAAAATCAATTTAGGATTATGGTATCCTAAGAATTCAACTTGTAACTTAATAGGATATTCTGATTCTGATTTTGCCGGATCTAAAACTGATAGAAAAAGTACAAGTGGAACTTGTCAATTTATTGGATCGGCTCTTGTCTCATGGTGATGCAAGCTCCATTGGAGCTTGTAGGCCTAGGATCTTCTTCATCAATGGATTCCTTTGCTTCTTGGAAGATGAATGGCAGCGGAATGGAGAAAGGGAGAGAGAGAGGAGACGCCACTTCAAGGAGAAGATGAGTCTAGAAGAAGCTCACCACCATAGGAGGCCATGGATAAGAGCTTGGAGGAAGAAGGAGATGAATGAAGGGAGAGGGAGAGAAGAGCACGAAATTTTGTGCTCTAAATGAGCTTTGAAATCTCAAGTTTAATATTCAAATGATCAAAGTTGAAAAAAATGCACACACATGACCTCTATTTATAGCCTAAGTGTCACACAAAATTGGAGGGAAATTCAAATTTCACTTGAATTTGAAATTGAATTTGTGGAGCCAAACTTTGGAGCCAAAATTTCACTAATTATGATTAGTGAATTTTAGTTATGGTTCAGCCCACTAATCCAAGATCAATTCCAAGATTCTCCACTAAGTGTGCTTAGGTGTCATGAGGCATGAAAAGCATGAAGGACATGCACAAAGTGTGACTATATGATGTGCCAATGGGGTGTAGTAAGCAAATGCTCACCTCCCCCTCTAAAATTTAATTGGATTGGGCTTCTACCAATTCAATTAAATTTATTTCCAACCACACACATCAAATATCCACTTAGTGCATGTGAAATTACAAAACTACCCCTAATACAAAAACTAGTCTAGGTGCCCTAAAATACAAGGGCTGAAAAATCCTATATTTCTAGGGTACCCTACCTACATTATGGAGCCCTAAATACAAGGCCCAAAAATAATGAAACCTTAATCTAATATTTACAAAGATAAGTGGGCTCGTACTTAGCCCATGGGCCCGAAATCTACCCTAAGGCTCATAAGAACCCTAGGGCCTTCTCTTGCATCTCTGGCCCAATCTACTTAGAGTTTTCTATCCAATGCCCTTGCGGGGTAGGATTGCATCATTCCCTCCCCCTTGAAAAGGATTTGACCTCAAATCCCGAGGTTCTTGAAACGCTGGGCTTTTTTCCTCAACACATGTAAAAAGAACAAAAACATATGTATTAGTGGTGTTTAGTATGTTGAAGTAAGGTAAGGTCTGAAAACTCATTTCCTGGGCATCTTCCCATGAAGGAACATGGTTCCTCACCAACTCAATGAGTGGTGCTACAAGTATAGAAAAATATGGGGCAAACCTTTTGTAAAAGTTTGTTAAGTCTTGGAAGCCCCAAATTTTTCTTCACTTGGTGGAGCGGGCCACTCAGGAATGACCTTTATTCTCTTAGGGTTCATGGGAACCCCTTGATCACAATTTAAAAAATTAAGAAAAGTAAAGCAATAGAACATACCTTTTTCTGTATTTTCATGTTGATTATTCCTACCAAAAAGTATGACAAACCTAAGGTGTCCCACATGAGTGCCTAAGTTTGTATTGAAACTAAAAATAAGAACAAACCTACCTAATGAGTCCCTATGTACACAAATCATGAAGATGTTGGGTGCACGAGTGATTTTACAAAAGAGTGTTGCACCACCCAAAACATTCATCACACCACCTATTTTAGGGATTTGGTGCCTAATAATACCTATTTTGGGCACCAACAAAGCACAAGGATTTAATCTCTTGCGAACCAAACCCTCATCCAACAACTCCTTTACTTGAGGATTAAACTCAAGCCTAAGAGATGTGGCAATGCTAACAAGTGTTTTTTACAAAGGAGAAAATGTGGAGGTTGTCTAAGAAGGGAAATTTCTTTAATATTTGTCTTTATTTCAAAATGTCTTTCCTTCTTAGCTAACCTCTTGGAGGAGACACTTACCTCCTTACACTCCTCCTTAACCATTAAAGGTTGTCCTTCTTCTTGGGGGTTATCTGCCTGTCCCTGTTGCATGCTGATTTTTCTTCAAAGAAAATTGCGTTTTAACTAATGGGATGCGATATATATATATATATGTATTGTGATGAATGATATTGTTTTGGTTGTTTGAAATGTGTTGTTTGAAGACCGTGCGTGTGGAAATGATATTGTTGTGTTTGTTTGAATTGTTGTTGATGTTGCTATTGAGGATTTTAATTGATATGTGATGATAATGATAATTATGATGATATTGATTTGAGATGATGTTGTTAATAAAGACCATGTCAACATGAATTGTTATTGTTGATGAATATGTGAATATGAAATGAGGTTGTTGCTGTTGTTGATAACGTCATTGAGATGAGATGATATTTATGTTGTGAATGACATGGAAATACGATTTGTTGATTGATGTTGGAAATGCATTGGCATGTGCATGTTGTGTATGTTCGTGGGGGGCACTGTGCACTGACCTTTCAGGGTCTTTGGCACTAGCTTTTGGCCACGTTCATACGTTGGATGTTGTGTATGATCGTGGAGGGCACTGTGCACTAACCTTCCAGGTTCTTTGGCACTAGCTTTTGGCCACGATCATACGTCGTATGAAGTGTATGTCATGGGGGGTAGAGTGCACTGACCTTGTCGGATGGCCCAAACGTGGGTAACTAGCGTGGTTAGAGAATCTAAGCATTTCTGAGGGGATGCTTAGGTGCTTTAATTGGTCCATGGTCTTTGGCACTTACTTTTGGTCGTGATCATAGCTCATACGACACAGGAAATAGAGTAACTGTGGCCAAGTGTACTTTGTACTAGGGGGTTGTCACCTGGTAGGGAACACCTTTGGGCTCCCAGGCTGATCACCTATGGGAGGGGGGCTGTTACGTGCACAACCGGGTGGTCTCGACAAACTCAGCATAGTTCCCTAAGTGAGAGTGTCGTGTGGACACGCTTAGGCTATTTCCTGAGATTTGGTTGTTGTTGGTACGTACCACATTGCATCTGAGTGTTGAGTCAGGTGCATGCATCATTTTGTGCAGTCTTGATTGGGTCCATGGATGGATGATGAGTAATTGTTGGATGTGAATGATGAATATTTGTTGGATATGAGTGTTGAATAATGATTTTTGTGTATGCTTATCATGTTTGCATATGTTCCTTGCTAATTGTGGTTATTTGGAATTTGTATTGGTTCTTTTATAATAAACTCACCCTTGCAATTTTGTATCATATGGTTGATACCTGTGATGATCACGAACCTTGTTCGTGGGAGCAGAATGACAGTGGCAGGGTGTAGGGAGTAAGATTCTGGTGAGGAGCCGCCGAGCCGACGTGATGACGTTGGCGTTATTTTGGGAGGGAGTTGTGTTTTGTAATCAACTCCCCCGTAGTTGGTTTTTAAGTTTTATTTTGTTGAGTTAAAGATGTAAAACTAGAATTTTAATTATATATATGAACATATTTAATTTTCGTTATGTGTATGACATGTACCGAATTATTGTTTCTATGTAATTATGCATATTCACTTAAGTAATGGCGTGTTGTTGGATGAATTTATGTTGTAACAAAATCACTTCCATTTTCATAATCAAAAATTAAGGGAGTTCTTTTAATAAAAATTGAAATTATCGAATATTAGAGTGTGGATACCATAGCGACGAGGCGGGTCGTTACATAGATCATTACACAACAAAATCTCTCAAAACTCTCTAGAACTTAGACCTTTCTCTCTCTAGAAACCATAGACATGCAAAGCTCTGAATCCCAGTCCAAACTCTCTTTCCAAAAATCTGATTTCAGGCTTAAATAGGTGGCCTTGTTCGTGCTCGTGCACTTAGCGCACTTATGGACCGCTTAGCGCACATTAGTGAATTCTGGCTTAGCGTGTGCCTATCTTGCTTAGCGGATGAACTGAAGTGGTGTGCTTAGTGAGATGAAGCGGTGTGCTTAGCGAACCTGTACAACTCATCTTCTTCCAGAGTCTTCCTCGCGCTTAGCCTCGGAGTGTTGGGCTTAGCGGACGCTCGCTAAGCCAGCAAATTGGCTTAGCGAGAAGGTGAAAAACAATATTTTCCAAAGCTTGCCTAATTAACCTGAAATTGAGAGAACTAAGTATTTATTACCTATATTCAACATAAAATACTTATAACACTACAAAATAACCATAAATTGGGAGAGTTTGATACAATTTATACAAGTTGTATACACAAAAGTTAGTCGTTTTCACCAACTAACATCTGGGCATGCGGTACTTCTCAATGAAGGCCCTGTTAATAGGGGGCCAGATGAGCTTTGTGGGTGAGACTGATACCTTGTAGAACTGGCAGAGGCCTGTGATCAACGCTGGAAATCCTAGTGCCCTGTTGAACTTCTCTGGGTCCACTGGGTGTCTTGGAGGTGCAATACCTACAAACTGGTAGATGACATCCGAGATAAGCTATGCTACATGAACACTAATCTGAGTCAGGATAGTGTAGACCAACTGGCATTCAGGCAACAGGAGATCAAAATTATGGTCACTAGGAAGGATGTTGCTGAGCAGAAGCGTCATCCAAATTTGGGTCAAAGTGGTCATACTAGTGCGCATGATCCGCACCCGCCTTCCAGTCACGCTCCGCGCAAAATCCTGTCCTGGGAAGCACAATTGCTGGCCTATGGCCTCTTCATCAAAACCTAAGACCTGGCTTCTTCTTTTAGTGTATTCACAATGCTGCCCCTTTTCTAGGACCAATGCATGTCCCAGGAATTGGTTGATAGCATCTTCATCATAGGGGATCCATTGGCCCCGTACCCAGGAGCGTTTATCCATGACTCTTTCTTTAGTGAGCCAGGTGTTTGCATAGAACTCCATGACTATCTCAGGGTCATACTTAGCCATGGGCTCTATCAACTGGGTCCACTGCCTCCTGGAAACCTCCACTTGGAATTCTGTGTACTCTCTTTCTCTTAGTTGGACCTGTCTTTCTTTGAGGAAAGACCAATCCGAAATCACTTTGAAACGATGCTGATGCTCCTCGCTTCGGAAATGGTGTCCATCAAACTCAATCTCCGCTTGTGGGGCTGCACTGGATCCCTCCCCTGTGGTGGCCTTCCTAGCCTTTTTAGCAAGAAGCTTCTTCAGAGCCATTTCCTACAAAGACACATCCATAAAAAATTATTTTGCATGAAATATGTAACCATTACTTTAGTTATTCTAAGTATAGCAACCAAGAAGTCAATCAATTTTATGTGGTTTTTGCCAATTGCATGTGTTACCGTACAACTAATAAAACAAATCAACTCAGTGTGTATTATTTTGAAAGAATTTGATATTCTACATCAATTTAGGTGCAATGTACCCACCATGCTGCAGCAAGTTTAACCAATAATTTGTCCAATTCAAATCAACAATTTTAAGCATTCATGTGACTCATGTATTTGCATCTAAAGCAATGTCTAAAATTCCAAGCTTAGTTCATGCTCTTGACATTTAATCTATCAACCTAAGTTGATCATACATCTGAAATGATGGCTGGACATGCGTAAAGCTCATTACTTATTCAAAATTCAAAATAACACATGGAATAGCCATTGTGACATTTCATCAAACAGTTGGTGTGCGCATGTTAAAACATGTATAAATGAGACATAAGGAGCAATATGACATGCAAATTCATAAAAGAATCAAGGATAGGCCTAGAGCCATCCGCTTCAGCCACCAATCCAAGCATTTTGATCATGGGTTCTCGCATAACTCATCTCATAAATATTGCAAAGAAAACAACAAACAAAGCACCAACCATCACAAGGAAAAGGTGAAATTAGATGGAGATGGCACTTACTTGAGTGGGATAAAAGCAATGCAAGAAAAATGACACAAAGGTGCAAAAAAAAGCTTGAAGTTGCTGCAAAAAATGGAGTCTCGGGGGTCTTGGGGAGCCTTTGGTGAGTTTTGAAGAGAATGGGGAAAATGGGGTGAAATCTGACTTCACCCTTCCCCCTTTTTATTTTTTTTGTCAATCATGCTCACCCAGGCGAGTTGAAATTTTTTTTTTGAATTTTTTTTTTGAAATTTTTTGTTATCATTGTTATTATATATATTTCCCTCTTAAACCTTATAATTATGTATAAACTTAGGCGAATTCATGAGATAATTAAAAAAATGAACAAGCATGAAACATGAAATTAAAGAGCAAAGTTAGAGATACTAGGTTGCCTCCTAGGAGTGCTTCTTTATAGTCTTTAGCCGGACGCGGGGTGGTGGTTGAGGCTTCGCCATCTTATCCTCCTTAACCCCCCCTCCCATTCCTTGATTGTGAGAAGATATGATCATGGACCTAGCAAATGTTGGCACCTGCCCTGATGCTTTAACAAAGAAAGTGTTAACATGCAAATGTGAAGAAATATTACGAGATGCTCGTATCACCTTTCCACTTGTGCCTAGGCTTACCCAAGTTGGTGTGGTGCTGGCCATCACCCAAAATGACTCTCCATTCATTTTCCCATTTGCAAGATACTTTGATGATAAGATGCAGATGCATGCATTTTTATGATTGAACGTTAAACGTAATAATTAAATAGGTGTTGTGGTTTTCTCGTTGTCGTGTTCAATTTTACTTAACGCTTACGACACCCCTACTGAACATGCCGAATGGCTATGGAATATCAGTCATGTGAGTGAGCAAGAACGAGAGTGTTCGTTCATGCTCAAAGGCAATAAAAGTGCAAAGGACACAACACTGAAGGGAGAGATGTAAACCATTAATCCATATTTATTAACATTGCAATTATTGTTTACAAAAACTTAAAACTTGGAGATCCTAATGAGTCCTTGAGGAGTTCCAAACATTGAGCCTTTGAATTGCCCCTAGTATTATGTGTAATTCACTTGACGATGTCAGAAATCACAGGCGAAGGCTACTCTTCATCGTCCATGTTCATAAGCAACAATGCTCCTCCTGAGAAAGCCTTATTCACAACAAATGATCCTTCATAGTTTGGGGCCCATTTACCTCGGTGATCCTTTTGAACCTGTGGCACTTTCTCCAAAACAAGATCCTCTGTCAAAAGCATATTTCACTTTGCTCTGATATAGTCGCCCATGGCTCATGGCAGCCAATCTTTTACCCTCGATAAGATTTAATTGATCAAAGCGTGCCTGGGCCCACTCTGCTTCTTCCGATCCTAACTCTACTAGGATTATTAAAGAATGAATCTCCACCTCAAATGGAAGCACAACTTCCATTCCGTACACCAAAAGAAAAAGGGGTTGCCAAAGTAGATATGCGTACAAAAGCTCGATAACCATGCAATGCAAAGGGAAGCATCTCATGCCAATCCTTGTATGACATGATCATCTTCTAAACGATCTTCTTGATGTTCTTATTAGCAACCTCAACTGCCCCATTCATCTTTGGCCGATAAGGTGTGGAATTATGGTGTTGGATTTTGAAATCCTCACACATTTCCTTCATCATCTTGTTGCTTAAATTGGTGGCCTTATCGGTGATGATCTTTCTAGGTGACTCATATCTGCAAATTATCTCCTTCTTAATGAATCTGATCACCACATTCCTGGTCACGCTGACATATGAAACTATGATGCAATCCTACCCCCCAAGGGCATTGGATAGAAGACTCCAAGAAGATTGGGCTAGAGATGCAAGAGAAGGCCCTAGGGTTCTCATGAGCCTTAGGGTAGATTTCGGGCCCATAGGCCAAGTATGAGCTCACTTATCTTTGTACATATTAAATTAAGGTTTCATTATTTTTGGGCCTTGTATTTAGGGCTCCATAATGTAGGTAGGGTACCGTAGAAATGTAGGATATTTCAGTCCTTGAACTTTAGGGCACCTATACTAGTTTTTCTATTAGGGGTAGTTTTGTAATTTCACATGCATTAAGTGAATATTTGATGTGTGTGTTAAGAAATAAATTTAATTGAATTGGGACAAGCCCAATCCAATTACATTTTAGAGGGGGAGGTGAGCATTTGCTTGCTACACCCTATTGCCACATCATATGGTCACACTTTGTGCATGTCCTTCATGCTTTACATGCCTCATGACACCTAAGCATATTTAGTGGAGAATCTTGGACTTGATCTTGGATTAGTGGGCTGAACCATAGCTAAAATTCACTAATCATAATTAGTGAAATGTTTGCTCCAAAATTTGGCTCCACAAATTCAATTTCAAATTCAAGTGAAATTTGAATAGAAATTCAAATTTCCCTCCGATTTTGTGTGACACTTAGGCTATAAATAGACGCCATGTGTGTGCATTTTTAACTTTGATCATTTAAGAATTACACTTCAAAGTTCAGACCTCATTTGAAGCACAAAATTTCCTGCTCCTTCTCTTCTTCTCCCTCCCCTCATCTTCTCCTCCTTCAAGCTCTTATCCATGGCTTCTTATGGTGGTGAGCTTGTACTTGACTCATCTTCCCCTTGAAGTGATTGAAGCTTGCTTGTGGGGCTTCTATGGAGGCTGGATCTTTGAGCTTCAATGAGGTCCTTTAATGGTGATTTTCCACCATGGAGATGCAGCGGAAGACAAAAGAGAAGAGGTGAGAGGAGGCGCCATCCACTAGGGAATAAGCCATGGAAGAAGGAGCTTATTCCATGTTGTCTTAGAGTCATGTTTAGTAATAATATTTGTCACATTTTGTTCTAAGTTTGTGTTGAATTTTGATTTTGTTGATTGAATTCTAGATACATTTGTTCATGTATTCTTGTCATTCTTAGCCTATCTTTTGAATTTTGAGTCTAATTCATGCATGTTATTTAGTTCATAACATGTTCTAAATCAATTCCTAGAAGTAGTCTTGTTGTTGAACTCTTTTTTTTTGTTTTCTAAGTTTCCTACAAGATGCCTATGATGAAGTTGAGTTGTGGTGCTGAGTTGTGGCTGGATTTGTGAATCAAAATAAGTCTTAAGCTCTCTTGAATTGTGTTATTCAAGATAATTGAGCATAAGCAAACACAAATTGTAACTATCCAAGCCTTAAGCAACATAAACACTACTCTTGATTTCTAGGTTGAAATCGCTGGTGCTGGCAGCTTAAACATATGAAATTGTAAAAATTAATGGGAATTGGTCACTTTGAATTTTGAGATGAAAGTTTTACTGAATTTTCTAGACATCTGAAAAAAATTATAAAAAAATAACCAAGTGATTTGGATAAAAAGAAAAAATACAAAAAATGACACAAGTTGGCAGAAAAAATCAGTGTCTAGGAAAAAACAAAGTGAAAGGGAAGTGTGCTTTTTGTTTTGGATCAAAATTTGTTCTATAATTGGTGGCTATTTTATACCAATCTTAGTTATGAAATTTCAATTTAAAATTAGTGTGAAAACAAGTTCCAAAACTAGAGGTTTCTTGAGTCTTATTTTTTTTAGTTTTTTTTTTACTTTACTCTTGAGCCATTCTAGGTTTCTCTTTGAGTCCTAGCTTGCTTTTATGTGCTTTTCATTGCTATAATTCTTGAATAATCCTTGAAAATTTGTCTTGTTAAAACTCTATTGGTTTAGCTTTCATTTCATTTTTGGTCTTGGTTATTGTTTGTCTCTTTGTTTCCTTATTTGTGAATTTCCATATAGGGAATTGGAAAGGAGGATTGGTGTCATCCCTTGAAGAATTTCAGTCAAGAAGCAAGGGGGCCAACCACCTTAAGAGCTATTGGACTAAGAAGCACTACAAATTTATTGAAACACCATAGAGAGAATAGCCACCAAAATTGAGGACATTTTTTTTGTAATTGGCAATTTGCTTTGCTTTCAAATTTTGTAACAAAAATGTCTTTCATTGGAAGTAAGTTGGGAGCCTCCAATAGGTCACCCTACTTCCATTTGTGTGTAATAATTTTAGGCAATATTCCCTTAGGATAATGAGTGTTTTGTTGGGAACCTTAAATGAGGTCATCCAAACACTCTTATGAACCGCCTAGTTTGCATTATTGCACTTTAATTTCTTGCTTACTTTCATAGCTTATCTTCTTTACTAGTCACCCCTAGTTTATCTTGTTATTGCATAATACTTTCTTCTTGCTTATCGTGAGTTCTTTTGAACCCTAGCTTTTACCTTTTGCAAACCCCCAACAAGAAAGAACCACAATTAGGAACCAACATAAGTCATCATTCATCTAGTGTTAATGGTGAGGGTACTAGTCATAAGGACCCTCTATCTAAAATCTTAGATGAGTTGAGTTCCCTCAACTTATGGAAAGAAAAAATAGAAAGAAAAGAAAAAGGAAAATAGAGGGTAAAAATAAATCAAGATGAGAGGGAACAAATAAGGGAAGAAGAAAGAAGGAAAATACTAAAAGAGTTAAGAAAAGAAAAACATGCCTCCTATAGTAGTCATAACTCTAGCAAGAGCCTAAGTGAAGAACTTTGTGACTATTATGAAGGAAGGCATAGGTCACATCTTAGACCTTACTCCCATAGGAGAGAAAAGGAAAGAAAGCCTCAAGAGGATAACATTAACCTTCCATAGTTCCATGGGAAGGACAATGTAGAGGCTTACTTAGATTGGGAAATAAGGGTAGAGCAACAACTTAAAAGGAAGTCTACTTCAAAATCTTATGGCTCTCACTCTTATCCAAAGAAAGACCAAGGTCAAGGCATCTTAGGGGTGACAACAATAAGCCCAAAAATTATAAGGGGAAGACAATAGAAAAGTAACCCCTTAAGGCTAGTATGCAAGAGAAGACTAGCTCTATAAAGTGCTTTAAATGTCTTGGAAGAGGACACATTACTTCTCAATGCCCCTACTAAGAAAACCATGATTATGAGGGGCCAAGACATTTATAGTAGCCAAAATGAGGCTACTACTTCACCTTCCTCTAGTGAAAGTGAAGAAGGAAAAGGGGAAGAATCTAGTGAAGAAATCTACCCCCAAGAAGAAAGAAAACCTTTAACGGTTAAGGAGGTAAGTGTCTCCTCCAAGAGGTTAGCTAAGAAGGAAAGTCATTTTGAAATAAAGACAAATATTAATGAAAATTCCCCTCTTAGACAACCTCCACATCTTCTCCTTTGTAAAAGACACTTGTTAGCACTGTCACACTTCTTGGGCTTGATATTATTCCTCAAGTAAAGGAGTTGTTGGATGAGGGTTTGGTTCGTAAGAACTTAAATCCTTGTGCTTTGTTGGTGCCCAAAATAGGTATTAGTAGGCTTCAAATCCGTAAAAAAAGGTGATATGATGAATGTGTTGAGTGGTGCAACCCTCTTTTGTAAAATCACTCATGCACCCAACATCTTCAAGATTCGTGTAGATACGAACTCATTAGGTAGGTTTGTTCTTATTTTTAGTTTCAATACAAACTTAGGTGCTCATATGGCACACCTTAGGTTTGGTGTACTTTTTGGTAGGAATAATTGTTGGATTTCCCCTATGGTTACTATTTGTTCCACTTTTTCTTCATTCAAATATATTCAAGGGGAATCTGGTTTGCCAGAAAGTGCATTGGATCGTCAAGTATTTAAAAATTAAAATGGATGAATCCGAGTATCGAACACAGGGAACTAATGTTAGCTTGAATTAAGTTAAAAAATGAAGCATTGTTGAGAGAACATGTATGATTGATAATTTCAAACAGAATTTAAACTAACTTTTATGCTAAAAACTATAAAATGCAAAGTAAGTAAAAGTGACAACAGTAGGTAGAAATGTTGGGTCTTTCTAACAAAAAGGCTGATGCATATAAATATATTCCTCTAATCATTCATGCTCTTGTAGATATCAAGAAATCTGGCCAAATGTCTTTCTTTCTCTTTCTGGGAAGGTACCAAAGGATAAGGTACTTCCTTGCCTTCATTTGGAGTAGTATCCTTCTTCTTTTTCAGTGTATGCCTCACTCTTGCCTCTCCTCATCTCATCATCAACAACTTTCTCTTTTTGTTTTTCATTTTCAACTTTTTTTCTTTTTCTTTCTTCCTTATCATCTTCAGCTTCCTCATTAATCTCTTCAAGTTCTACAAAATCAGAAACGGGTTCAAGTGCTAGGTTAGGTGCCAGCTATTGTTTATGTTCCTCCATTTTCCTCTCAGCTTCACTCTCATCCACATGGATTGCCCTTCTGCTTCTAGTTATCACAACTTTACACTCCTCTGTATTAGCTATAAAATGTAGAAGCAAATGCCTTTGGTGTTTTGACGATGATCATGATGATTTGATGCAAATGATGCAAATGGGCTTTTCAAGTTTAAATTCAAGACAATGATTCAAGAATACAAGCCACAACATCAAGATGATCACTAGTATTTTAGGAAGGGAATTCCTAATTGATATAGCAAAAGGTTTGGCCAAGTAATTTAAGTTAAAAAGTATTTTTCAAGAGATTTACTCTCTGGTAATCGATTACCAGAGTATGTAATCGATTACCAGTGGCCAAAAATGATTTACAACAGCTACTAAATATTTGAATTCAAATTTTAGGCTGTGTAATCGATTACACAATATTGGTAATCGATTACCAGCAGTTAATAAACGTTTTAATTCAAATTTTAAAAGTTGTAATCGATTACACAAATCCTGTAATCGATTACCAGACAAGATTTTCAGAAAAATGTTTCTAAGAGTCACAACTTCTCAAATGGTTTTTACATGACCACCAATGGTCTATATATATGTGACTTAGAACACGAATTTGCTCAGAGTTTTTCAGAACAACAAGTTTTTATTCTCTCAAAGAGCAAAATCATTTTATCCTCTTAAGAATTCCTTGGCCAATCCACTTGCAATTCATTAAGGAATCATTTGAGTGCTCAGATTGTAAAATCTATCTCTTTCAAGAGAGATTCATTCTTCTCTTCTTTCTAATTCTCTAAGGGATTAAGAGAATTAGACTGCAGTCTTTCTCAATAGTTGCTTGGACTGCAGTCTTAACCCATCTATAAAAATGTTGAGCTGTATCGGTTCTAAGAATCCATGAGTGGGAGTCTTTCTCAATAAACCACGAAATCTTTCCAAGGCCTCACTCAAAGATTCATCAGGAAATTGGTGAAAAAAAGAGATGGCGGCTTTGCCTTCTACAGTCTTAGACTCAGGAAAATATTTCTTGAGAAATTTCTCCACAACCTCATCCCGTGTCTTAAGACTATTGCCTTTGAATGAATGAAGCCACATCTTAGCTTCTCCCGATAAAGAAAATGAAAACAAGCTCAATCAGATTGCATCTTCAGGCACTCCAACCAACCTGATAGTATTGCATATTTCTATGTAGGTGGCTAAGTGTGCATATGGGTCTTCATTTGGTAAACCATGAAATAGAATATTCTGAATTAGCTTAATCAATGATGGTGGATATGTAATGGTTTGTGCTTGAACTTCTGGTTGAGCAATGCTGGGGAAAAATTGTGGCACATTAGAACTTGAATAATCTTCCAAGGTGACTCTTCTTGGCTCTTCAGCCATGATGTGGTCTTCGATAGGATCTAAATGAGAATGACCTGCAATAGGAAAACTAGAAGATGCCTCAGAAGATTGAGGTTCTTCCTCTGGAATTGCTGCTGCTTCTAAATCCTGCAAAAAATTCTAATTCTCTCTTGATTACGCCTTCTACAAGTGGCATCAATCTCCAAATCAATGGGGATCAAATCACCTGTAGTAGATCTTCTTTGCATACAAGAAAATAGAACAGCAGTTATCCAGTTCAAAAGAACAATGAATGTGCTATCACTACTATGTTAGTAATCAATAAATCAAAGAAATAAAAAATAAAGCAATGTCGCACAACTAAACTAAACTCTACTAACAACTTAGTTCCTCGGCAACGGTGCCATAAATACTTTGTTGGATTTCCCCTGCGGTTACTTTTTGTTCCACTTTTTCTTCATTCAAATATATTCAATGGAAATCCGGTTGGCCGGAAAACGCACCGGATCATCAAGTATTTAAAAATTAAAATGGATGAATCTGAGTATCGAACACAGGGAACTAATGTTAGTCTGAATTAAGTTCAGAAATGAAGCATTTTTGAGAGAACATCTATGATTGATAATTTCAAACAAAATTTAAACTAACTTTTATGCTAAAAGCTATAAAATGCAAAGTAAGTAAAAGTGATAGTAGTAGGTAGAAATGTTGGGTCTTTCTAACAAACAAGATGATGCATATAAATATATTTCTCTAATCAATCACGCTCTTGTGTTCTATGTTGCAGCCTAAATTACTAAGCCTCGATCCTTTGTCAGACCAAATCAATCCAAGCTTCGTCCTTAGATCCCTCTTGTTGGACTAGGCCCAATTGAGACAGCTCTCTTAGGTTTAGACTAACTTAAAATGTGTTTCATCCGCAAATCCCTCTTGTAATACTAGACTCAGCTCAAGCAACTTACGAAAGTTTAGCCAAATTTAGCCTAAGCTTCATCCGCAGATCCCTCTTGTAAGACTAGGCCTAGACTAAACAACATTATTGTAACAACATAATTAAAACCAAAACTTAATCCGCAGATCCCTCTTGTAAGATTAAGTTTCGATCCTGCTTCAATCAAGTTCTAAGGCAACAATACATTTCCCAATGCTAAAGTCACCTAACTATGCACACAAATGGATTATTAGACCAAAAGCATACAAACATTAAGCATTGAATAGGGAAAACATAATCAATTAGATATTAGGTATTTACATCAGCTGTTCATTAGAAATCCCCAACTAGGGTGTTTAGCCAACCATTACAGAAGAAACCCTAACAATAATAAGGTATATATGCAAAAGTTGCTCCTCTTGTTGCCTCCAGAGCTCTTTTCTCAAAATAGGCACTATGGTGTGCTCTGGAATCTATGCCAATCATCTGCCCAAAGTCTATATCTAATTCTGCACAAGATAGGCTTTAAATAGGCTTTGAATTCGCGACGTTGCGCTTAGCGCTACCCTCGTGCTTAGCGCGTGTAAGTAGATTCGAGCTTAGCGCCAGTCATGCACTAAGCCTGGCTGAAGACCCCTGCTATGCTTAGCACACTTATTTCATGCTTAGCGTGTGACCTTGATGTTGATACCCTGCCAGATTCTTCTTTCGCGCTAAGCACGCTGAAGCTGCGCTTTGCGGTGGATGCGTGCTTAGCCCACTGATGAGCTAAGCTCAACTGTCACTTTTGGCACTTCACGACTTAGCCTCTTTTTCACCTGGAATTGCATATATTTCATCATTAAATCCAATGGACATATTCTAGAGACAGCTTTATCCATAAAAATAAATTTATTTACAAAAATCACTACAAAATAACCATAAATTGGGGAACTATACAAGTTTTGGAAAATGTTTTCTATACAAAAGTTAGTCGTATAAGGCAACTAACAATAATCAACATGAAAATACAAAAAAAGGTATGTTTTATTGCATTACTTTCTTTAATTTTTTAAATACTGAGCAAGGGTTTCCCACGAACACTAAGAGAATAAAGGTCATTCCTGAGTGGTCCACTCCACCAAGTATAAGGAAAATTTGGGGCTTCCATGACTTAACAAACTTTTACAAAAGGTTTGTCCCATATCATTCTATCCTTATACCACAACTCTTTGAGTTGATGAGGAACCATGTTCCCTCATCGGAAGATACCCAAGAATTGGGTTTTCAGACCTTACCTTACTCCAACATACCAAACACCACTAATATATATGTTTTTATTCTTTTTACAAGTGTTGAGGAAAGAAACCCAAAGTCTCAAGAACCTCTGGATTTGAGGTCAAATCCTTTTCAAGGGGGAGAGAATGATGCAATCCTACCCCCCCAAGGGCATTGGATAGAAGACTCTAAGAAGATTGGGTCAGAGATGAAAGAGAAGACCCTAGGGTTCTCATGAGCCTTAGGGTAGATTTTGGGTCCATGGGCTAAGTATGAGCTGACTTATTTTTGTACATATTAGATTAAGGTTTCATTATTTTTGGGCCTTGTATTAAGGGCTCCATAATGTAGGTAAGGTACCCTAGAAATGTAGGAATTTTCAGCCCTTGTATTTTAGGGCACCTAGACTAGTTTTTGTATTAGGGGTAGTTTTGTAATTTCACATGCATTAAGTGAATATTTGATGTGTGTGTTAAGAAATAAATTTAATTGAATCGGGACAAGCCCAATCCAATTGAATTTTAGAGGGGGAAGTGAGCATTTGCTTGCTACACCCCATTGCCACATCATATGGTCACACCTAAGCACACTTAGTGGAGAATCTTGGACTTGATCTTGGATAAGAACCATAGCTAAAATTCACTAATCATAATTTATGAAATTTTCGCTCCACAAATTCAATTTCAAATTCAAATGAAATTTGAATAGAAATTCAAATTTCCCTCCAATTTTGTGTAACACTTAGGCTATAAATAGAGGCCATGTGTGTGCATTTTTTTTTACTTTGATCATTTGAGAATTACACTTCAAAGTTCAGACCTCATTTGAGGCATAAAATTTCATGTTCCTTCTCCCTCCCCTCATCTTCTCCTCCTTCAAGCTCTTATCCATGGCTTCCTATGGTGGTGAGCTTCTTCTTGACTCAGCTTCTACTTGAAGTGGCATCTCCAATCATCTCTCTTACTTCTCCATTCCGTTGCCATTGAACTTCAAGAAGCAAAGGCCTACATGCTCCACCCATTTGGTGAAGTAATCAATGGCAACTAAGATGAAGCGATGCCCGTTTGAAGCCTTGGGTTCGATGGCTCCGATCATGTCTATGCCCCACATTGAGAAAAGAAATGGTGCTGCCAACACATTCAATGGTACAGGTGGAGCATTAACATTATCAACAAAGGTCTGACACATATTGCATTTTCTCACATGAATACATCAATCGTTCTCCATGGTGAGCTAGTAATACCTCTCCCTCAGAATCTTTCAGGCCATGGAATGTCCATTGGCATGCCTACCAAAAGAACCCTCATGCACCTCTACTAGTATTTGTTTGGCCACCCTTGCATCCACACATCGAAGCAACACCATGTCATGGTTTCATTTGTACAACATATTTCCACTCAGGATGAAACCGATTGCTAACCTTCGTAACGTCCTCTTGTCATTGTCAGAGGCCCCAAGCGGGTATTCCTTGCTTTCAATGTATCGTTTGATATCGAAGTACCAAGTTTTACCTTCTTCCTCCTCTTCTATCAAATAGCAATGTGTAGGCTCACCACGACATCTGAATTCAATGTATGGAAAATCTCCATGAGGGCTCACTTTGAACATGGACGATAGAGAGGCAAGGGCGTCAGCCATCTGGTTTTCCTCTCTAGGAATATGATGAAATGATATGTCATCTAAGAGTTCCATCAATTTCCTGATGTAAGCCTGGTAAGGCACCAACTTGTGGTCCCTGGTCTCCCATTCACCTTTCAATTGATGAATCACCAATGACGAGTCCCCGTATACCTTGAGTAACTTGACCCTAAAGTCGATCGTTGCATGGATCCCAAGGGTACATGCCTCATACTCCGCTATGTTGTTTGTGCAGTCGAAGCACAGCCTAGCCATGAAAGGTATATATTGGTTATTCGGGGAAACCAATACTGCCCCAATTCCATGGCCTAGTGCATTAGATGCACCATCAAACCACACAATCAACTTATCCATGTCCTCATCTTCTACCTCTTCCTCAAACAAGGTCATGATATCCTCATTAGGGAATTCTGGATGCATAGGCTGATAACCATTGATGGGTTGTTGAGCTAGATAATCCGCCAAGACGCTCCCTTTTATTGCCTTCTAAGTGACGTAGACAATATCAAATTTTGACAATAGAACCTGCCACCAAGCTATCCTTCCAGTGAGAGCGGGCTTTTTGAAGTTGTACTTGACGGGATCCATTTTGGACACCAACCAAGTAGTGTAACTCAGAATATACTGCCTCAAACAGCAAGCTGCCCACACCAAGGCACAACATGTCCTTTCTAGCAAAGAGTAGTTCATTTTGCATGTTGTGAACTTCTTGCTCAAGTAATAAATGGCTCGTTCCCTTTTTCTGGATTCACCGTGCTATCCCAGCATACACCCCATCGACCCATCTAATACTATCATGTATAGGATAAGAGGTCTTTCGGGCACTGGTGGCACGAGCACACGAGGATTCATCAAACACCATTTAATCCTTTCAAATGCCACTTGACAATCATTGTCCCATTGGATAGACTGATTTTTACACAATAATTTGAAAAGAGGCTCGCAAGTGGCGGTTAACTATGATATGAATCTCACTATGTAGTTCAATCTTCCCAAGAAACCTTGGACCTGTTTCTTGGTACGTGGCTCAGGAATTTCGAGGATTTCTTTTACCTTGTCTGGATCCATCTCTATTCCTTTCTAGCTAATGACAAAGCCAAGCAATTTTCTGGATTTTACCCTAAATGTACACTTGGCGGGATTCAGCCTTAACCTGTATTTACGCAGTCACCTAAATAACTTTCACACATTAACTAGGTGGTCCTCCTCCGTCCTTGATTTGGTGATCATGTCATCCACGTAGACCTCGATCTCTTTATGCATCATGTCGTGGAATAACGCCACCATAGCTTGCTGGTATTGATGCAATCCTCCCTAGGAAGGAACCAGTCACTAGATCCATGAGCAAGAGGCTCCAAGAGGATTTGGCTAGAGCTGCTGAAGAAGGCCCTAGGGTTCTCATGAACCTTAGGGTAGATTTCTGAGCCCATGGGCCAAGGTTGGGTCCAATTATCTTTGTACATATTAGATTAGGATGTCATTATATTTGGTCCTTGTATTTAGGGCTCCATAATGTAGGTAGGGTACCCTAGAAATATAGGATTTTTTAGCCCTTGTATTTTTGGACACCTAGACTAGTTTTTGCATTAGGGGTAGTTTTGTAATTTCACATGCACTAAGTAAATATTTCATGTGTGTGTTGGGAAATAAATTTAATTGAATTGGTAAAAGCCAAATCCAATTAAATTTTAGAGGGGGAGGTAAGCAGTTGCTTACTACACCCCATTGCCACATCATATAGTCACACTTTGTGGAGAATCTTGGAATTGATCTTGGATTAGTGGGCTGAACCATAACTGAAATTCACTAATCATAATTAGTGAAATTTTGGCTCCAAAATTTGGCTCCACAAATTCAATTTCAAATTCAAGTGAAATTTGAATTGAAATTCAAATTTCCCTCAAATTTTGTGTGACACTTAGGCTATAAGTAGAGGTCATGTGTGTGCATTTTTTCAACTTTGATCATTTAAAAATTAAACTTCAGATTTCAGAGCTCTTTTAGAGCACTAAATTTCGCGCTCTTCTCTTCCTCTCCCTTCATTCATCTCCTTCTTCCTCCAAGCTCTTATCCATGGCCTCCTATGGTGGTGAGCTTCTTCTAGACTCATCTTCTCCTTGAAGTGGCATCTTCTCTCTCTCTTCCTTCTCCATTCCGCTTCCATTCATCTTCCAAGAAGCAAAGGAATCCATTGATGAAGAAGATCCAAGGCCTACAAGCTCCAATGGAGCTTACATCAGGTATGTTGCCCCAGTGTTCTTCAGCCTAAATGACATCACCTTGTAGCAGAAGGTTCCCCATTGAGTGATGAAGGTTATCTTTTCCATATCCCCAAGTGCCATTTTTATCTAATTGTAACCTAAAAACCCATCCATGAAAGAGAATAGGGCAAAACTGGTTGTGTTGTCTACGAGAACATCGATGTGCAATAAAGAAAAGTTATCTTTGAACTGGCTAGGTTTAGATCCCGATAGTCCACGCACATTTGCACCTTCCCATCCTTTCTAGGGACCGGCACGATATTGGCAACCCATTCTAGGTACCGAGCAGCGGCCAAGAAATCGGCATCGAATTGCTTCTTCACTTCTTTCTTTATCTTTAGGGACATCTCGGGTTTCATTCTTCTCAATTTTTGTTTTACCGGGGAGCACTCAGGATTCAGAGGTAGCTTGTGCTGCACGATTTCTGAACTCAAACCAGGCATATCTTGGTAAGACCAAGCGAAGATGCCTTGGTAGTCTCATAACAAAATCACCAACTCATCTCGGACCTTCGCGGACATACAAGTGCCAACCTTGACCTCCTTTTTTTCTTCGCCAATGCCTAAGTTCACAACCTCTGTCTCTTCTTGGTGCGGTTTCACCTCACTTTTTTCTTGCTCCAACATTCTTCTCAAATTTGAGGGAAGTCCCCAATCCTCATTTTCTTCCTCCTCGGTATCACTACTTTCACAGGACTCATCGTTGGATTTGTGCCAAATCATTTAATTGCAACGAAAATAAATATACAAAAGAATGAAAATGGACTAAAGTGCGAGAGGGAATGTATCAAATAACAAAGGATTGTATATTTATAATTACAGGAACATTAAAGAAAGAGGTATGCCCTACAAAAGAAGCAAACCCTAAAGCCTAGGCCCAGCAATAGGGTTCAAACTACTGGATTAAATTGGATTTGAAACCAAAATCTTCGGTCGCTCCACGATCCGCCAATTCTTCAATTTGAAAACCAGGGAGCATGGCTGCACACAACTTGGTTGCTCTTGGTTTGTTTCTTCATCTAGCACAACAACCTAATTCTCATGCATCCATCCCACGTTGACAAAGATTTTACTAATGTGGCAGATAGAGACCCTTTCCATCTGTGGTCCCCGCCCTTGTAAAAGGGCTAGGCTTCTTTCTTTCCTTTCTAAGGCGACCCTTCTCTTGTTGGCATGTGTAGGCTCGTACCCCAGACCGAATCTTCCACGGTTTTCAATGAACCTCACCAAGCTTGTCGTGCCATTACCATTCCGACCTAAACCCATTTTGGGCTCATACTCATCCTTCAACATAACTCAGGCAACCATCTGGAGGCACCAAATAGACGTGGTTGCACCCGAGGAGCCTCCACATAAGCATTGTTCACAATTTCTAGCACTTGAAAAGATGTTTCTAATGATTCTTCCACAGCTTCTACATAGGGCGTAGAGGATGGACAACTCACTAGTATATCTTCTTCCCATGACATTATAACCAGCTATCCTTCCACCACAAACATCAATTTCTGGTGCAACATTGACGGGACCACCCCAACAGAATGGATCCAAGGCTAACCTAGCAGGCAACTTGATGTGCCATTATTTTCACCTATTTCTTAACCCTTTTTGCACCATTTTAAGTACTGATTAATCTTAATTGTCAAATTAATTAGGCAGTTTTATTATTTGGGCCCATTCAGCTAATTTGATGTTTTTAATCTAATTTCAGGAATTAATGAAGCATTGGGCTTGAATCCAGAATTGGGCTTGGACTTGAAGAGGGCAGACTATTTTATTCTACAAGATTTTTATCTTATCTAGGCTTTATCTTATCTAGATATTATTTAGATTTGATCTCACCTAGATATTATTTCATCTAGATCTTATCTTATCTTATCTTATATAGATTTGATTTGATTTTATTTATGGGCTTGGATTTAAAACAGATTTGTAAGCTTTTGGGGCTGAAAAACTATATAACAACACCAAGGTTCTAGTTTAGGTCCTCGCTTCTCTTTCTCCTTTATTTTCTTTTTTGCAATTCCAGTTCTAACTTTTCGTTTTAGCAATAAAATTTCGTTCTTCAATCTATAATTTCATTCTCTATTTGATTAACGGAAGGTTAAGTCTTCAACATTGTTTTCTCTTGAGGATCAAGCACAGTTCTCTTTGAGGTTCTATTATTACTGTTAAATTATGTTCAGTTTTTCCTCTTCACTAATTACTCTGAATTTGTTGCTTTTAATTCATGCATTCTTAGTGCTTGATTAATTGTATCTGCGCTTAATTTACGTTCATTGTGGCGTCCCTAAATTAATGACTGGTTTAATAGTAATAATTTAAGTAACAAAAACCATGGTAAATTTTTTTTTCTTCTTTTTCTTTTTCATTTCTTTCTCTTTTCACCATAACTAGGTTTAGAAGGAAAATCCTCACTATAAAGTCCTGAATGGCCAGTTCACAACTCTATTCGGAGTCATTTCTTTCTTACCACTCATAATTCTCTAAATTATTTTGCTGTTTCAAAAGGAAGAATATACCAGCCATTACTTTAGGTCGTCACGTGAAAATAAAAGGATAAAATACAGTCGATAAACGTTTTTTACAAATAAAGTTGCTAATGCTTTCTTTTCAAATAACAAGATCGATCATAAATGCATTCATCATTTAAAGCTGTCCAAAATATGGGAGTTTTACAAAATATATAGTGTCATCCAGAGCAAAGGTGTTCATAGTGGTGGCTTCAGCCACATGTATACAATCATCAAATTCCTATACATCAGGTCTACCCATACAAAAACAAAAGAGTAAACCTAACAGTCAGTCCTAGATACACCCACCCTCAAAAATATATAAAACTAATCCATGGAACTGTCCACTATGATGAAGAGCCTCCGCTGATCGCCATCTCCCCCGGGCCACTATCCTCCGTAGAGTCTGCCTCAGATGCCGACATGACTTCCTCGGGAGAATCCACCTCAAGAAGTGGATCCTCATCACCCTCTAGAAAGTCAAGGGCATCCACGGCAGGCTCAGGAGGTAGCTCCTCCAGATCCTCCTCGGGGTCTTTCTCGGATGATGTCACCTCGATCACTTGGACTGGCTCCACTAGACGATATGGTGTAGGCGTGGGTAGTATCCACTCCACCGTGCACTGAAGCGTCCGTGCAGGTTCATCTGGATGCACCAAAGAAGTAGCCGTGAATCGAATGGTGTCCCGAAATCGGCACCTCGTGTTGCCATCGAGGGTCTCCCAAGCTCCCTCTAGGCACTCCATCTCTACTCGATCACGGATTAGCTGCGCCGCCATCACGATCTACAAGAAAGAAAAGAGAGGGGTAGACTCTTTCACAAGAATCTAACTGCGCTGCACACAATTTGTCTCATAACCACTACATGCAAGTAAAAGGGGTATTTTAAGGCTTTCCATCTCTGGTAATCGATTACACAGCCTTGGTAATCGATTACCCACCCTTGGTAATCGATTACCAGAGGCCATAATCCACATATCACACAAAATTCACAGCTTGCCAGCCACCACAAGCCTCCTTGCTTTGTGGTCTTTGTTCCTTTTATCTGTTGACTGCCAGGAGCTCGCCTGTTTAGGTACATCACAGGTTCTCACTGACCGACTATGCCCAGGTTGGGTCGGGATTGGTCAAGCTTGGTTTTGGGCAATAGCACCCCACCTGACGTCCCCAAGGTCTCCTGACCCCCGCGACATATCTCCAGGTACCACTCTGTGGTCAACAATAAAAGCAGGAAGTTTCACCCTTCAACACTTCCTCATCTCAAGCTTGTAGGATTATGGGGTACCCATCACATGTGGTACTAGGTGGTGGTCGGGCGATAGTGCACAACAAGTTTTCCACATCCAGAAAGCGCGCATAAACCCACCATCCCCTGTTGCCCACCTCCAACTGAGCTCACGTACTCCCACGTAGCCCATATCCTCGTTTCTCTCAACACCGGGTCCCCATCAATCCTCCCAAGCTTCCACAACATCCAAGCAAAACAACATTCAAACAGCACAAGCTATCACAGCCAAGCAAAACAAAGCAAAGGCAGAAAACTCTGCCAAAACACCAACCAAATCACAGCTTTTCTCACTTAAAGACCCCAGTAACAATTCCTTCGATCCAATTTGTTAACCGTTGGATGGACTCCAAAATTTTACTGGAAGTCTATAGTACATAAGCCTACATTGTGACCGTTGGGATCTACTAGCAAACATCCAGAACTCATTCTGCACTAGACTTTCCACAGCCAACCACACACAAGCATTTTTCTGCACAAAGCCAAAATCCTGCTGCACCTATTTTGACAGCAAAATTCTGCATAAGTGCAGATTTCGAAAATCACACTTCCTCTCATCCAATCTTGCCCAAATCAATTCCTACAAGTCCCAAATCATGTATCAATCATGTCTAACCCAAAGTCAAGCTTCAAAACACAGCAACACAGAATCTAGGTGTCCAAAACCCCTCAATTCAATGGGTTTTCTAGGTTTGAAAAGTGAAATTTAGAATGAGGTAAATTTGAAGCAACTCTCTCACCTCACACCAGTCCATAACATCTATTTAGACTTGTTCAAACTGGATTTACACCTAAAATCTCACCGAATCAAAATTTGACTCTTCAACACCCAAATTTGCCCTAGAAATGGCTCTTTGTTCACTTTGGTCATGTATTTTTCTCTCTAGCACAGTCCAAGCTTTCTCATAAGTCCTAAATGACATTTCAAGCTAGGATTAACTCACTTTAACCTCCATTTACCACAGAATTCAGACTTAACCTTCCAACCCTCAAAGCCTCACTCTTTTTCCACTCATAACACCACATTCTCACTTTCCAACCCTAGGTTAACTCTACATTTCATCTCTAACAGTTTTCCATGGGCAATTTCAGCATACAAACATCACAAACATCATCACAAAACCCTAAAACAGAATGGGTATGTCTAACTCATCCAAACATGGCAATTTCAACAAGCTTTCAACAAGTTTCTTCACAAATAACTATCATGAAGCAGAAAACTAGCAAGACTACCCATCATATCTCCCAAAACCCCATACCCACGAAATTCAAGAGAGAAAGAAGTCCACCCAAACCTGAATTTTTGAAGTCCCACTCGTAGCCACGCACTTCACGAACCCGAAAATGCCCTCCTTTCGCGATTTGGGGCAGAAATGATGGCCAAAGGTTGAAGCTTTGCTTGGAGCTTCAATGGAGAATGAAGAAGAAGAAAATGGCAACGTGAGGGAGAGAGAGAGAGTTGTCTGAAAAGTGTGGGGGCTGAGTGAAGAGAGAGAAAAGCTTTTTGGTTTTAAATAAAAGGGTTTTCTCTTTTTCTATTATTTTATTTAAGCAATGCCACATGTCTCCATTTGAGTGGAGCAAAAAGGGCCCACTTTCCCTTTTGCCTGTGACCCATACTCAGCCACAAAAGTGGGAAAAATCTGACCTTTGAAACGCTAAAATCCTGCCTCAGTTTGCGTGCCATTTCTTTGGTTCCAGTTCCTCGCGTTTCTCTGCGTCCGTCGGGGCCAGATTTCGAAAGCAAGCAATATATATATCAAAACGCTCAGAATAGAACCCCGAGCGTGGTTCAGAGGTTGGTTTCGTTAAATTCTAAGTCGCACGCAAAACGATGATTTTTAGACTAATTACTTAAGGATTAACCCATAACCTCCCAGTTATGGATTTCTCTTCCTTAATTAGCCTAACCCGCGTATCTTGCCCCCCACTATTCCTACCCTTACCAAGAACATATATGCATATACACTGAATAATACTTATATATATATAATCATTCAAAATACATCGTTTCCAAAAATTCCGGGTAGAAATTTCCAGGATGTTACATTCATGCTTAATGATCGTTTATGAGTCATTGGTGTATGTGTTGCTTAATCACATAATGAATGCCTTATGTTGAATTTCGCTTAGTAATTTAATTTAGGGTTGGATTAAGTGGTTGAATTGATAAAGGATAAATTCTCACAACCTAGGATAACAGACTTGCTTGTGAATCAAGGGGAAGCAAAGTGTTTTAATTTTTATATTTTCTAATTCACATTTATTTGTTGTTTAATTTACAAAAGCAAACAACGCCCCCCCATTCGTTACTATTTTCCTACTATCTGTCATGAACATTTGGTGTATCATTGCTCGTTGGGAAATGACCTAGGATCACTTCCTAGTTACTACATTTTAATGTTTATTTGATTCGGGTACGACCTCGATCAAATTTGGCACCGTTGTCGGGGAGCAGTGTCCAAAGGTTCATAATAGCTAGTGTCGTGTTAGTGTTTAATTCTTTCGTGTTGTGTTAGTATTGTTTAGTACCTTTTTATTTTGTTTTTTGTGTGTTTTGTTTTAGTTTTTTTCTGTTCAGCGCTTCCCCTATTTCAGTTTTGGGCGCTTCCCCTATTTCAGTTTTGGTGTTTTGCTGTGAATAGTGTTTTGCGACGGATTTAGCGACCACTTTTGCTTAATAGAACACTTGCTGGAAAACAGGGTAGTAATGGAAATCCCTTAGCGACGGATTTCAGAGACCACCCTTGCTGAATTAATTGGGATTTTTTGTTTTGGTAGCCATAGTTGTTATTTTTGGCTGATAGAGCCCTTAGTTTTGTCAGATTTGAAAGTACCAAAAAAGTAGCAAATTTGATTTTGGTCAAAACTTCAAACAGCCATAACTTTTGCTCCGGTTATCAGAATCGCAATTATTATATATGTATTTGGGGTAGAAAAAAAATTTCCCTTGCGATTCTGTCAAAAGTTTTTTATTTTCCAAGTATTATTCTCTTATTTTTCTTAACTTATCAGTTTTAGCTTCTATAGTTAGACTTTGAAATTTTGTTTGAAATTTTTTGTGCTATCTTCTCATCATTTTATAAGGTTGCTCACAAAATTTCAAGTCATTTGGATATCATTTAATGGTAGCTGTAGTTCAAACCTACACTGTTACTTGCATAAGAAGACAATTAGTTGTGCATGCTGAATATAGTGTATGACTAGAGGCAATCCATCTGACTTACAACCCTTTGATCCTGAGATAGATAGGACATTTCATAGATTAGTTAGACATCATTTAGTACCTTTTGAGCATCCTGAGCATTCTGTTATTGGTGATTTTGAGCATTATTGTTTTGAACATTCTGAGAACATGGCACAACCTCCACCCCGTGAGAGGACTCTAAGGGAAATGGCTGCACCTGATTTCACCTACGAAAGCTTGTGCATCCAATACCCTGATGAGGATGTCCTATATGTTCTTAAAACTCGACTGATCCATTTGCTTCCAAAGTTTCATGGCCTTGCAGGTGAAGACCCACACAAGCATCTGAAAGAATTCCATATTGTCTGCTCCACCATGAAACCCCCAGATGTCCAGGAGGATCACATATTTCTGAAGGCCTTTCCTCATTCTTTAAAGGGAGTGGCAAAGGACTGGCTTTATTACCTTGCTCCACGGTCCATCACGAGTTGGGATGACCTCAAGAGAGTATTCTTAGAAAAAAATTTCCCTGCTTCCAGGACCACGACCATCAGAAATGATATTTCAGGCATTAAACAACTCAGTGGAGAGAGCTTATATGAATACTGGGAGAGATTTAAGAAACTATGTGTCAGTTGTCCTCACCACCAGATTTCTGAGCAGCTTCTCCTCCAATATTTTTATGAAGGACTCAGTAACATGGAGAGAAGTATGACAGATGCTGCCAGTGGTGGAGCCCTTGGAGAGATGACCCCTGCTGAAGCAAAAAATTTAATTGAGAAGATGGCTTCAAACTTCCAGCAATGATGCTATTGTCATTAGAGGAGTGCATAAAGTAGCCACGAATTCATCTTCATCAGGTGAGACTAAGAAGCTTGAAGGTAAAATAGATGCCTTGGTTAACCTGGTAACCCAACTGGCCATGAATAAAAAATCTGCATCTGTCGCCAGACTCTGTGGTTTATGCTCCTTTGCCGACCACCACATAGACCTTTGCCCTTCTGTGCAACAATCTAAAGCAATTGAATAGCCTGAAGCTTATGCTGCAAACATCTACAACAAACTTCCTCAACCTCAACAGCAAAATCAGCCACAACAAAATAATTATGACCTCTCTAGCAATAGGTACAATCCCGGGTGGAGGAATCATCCCAACCTTAGATGGTCGAGTCCTACACAACAACAGCAACAACAACAACCTTATTTCCAGAATGCTGCTAGCTCAAGCAGACCATACGTTCCTCTACCAATTCAGCAGCAACAACCCCAGAAACAGCAAACAGCTGAGGTTCCTCTGCAATCTTCCCTTGAAGAACTTGTGAGACAAATGACTATGCAAAACATGCAGTTTCAACAAGAGACCAGAGCCTCCATTTAGAGCTTAACTAATTAGATGGGACAATTGGCTACACAGTTAAATCAACAACAGTCCCAGAATTTTGATAGATTACCTTCTCAATATGTCCAGAATCCCAAAAATGTGAGTGCCATTACGTTGAGGTCGGGAAAGCAGTGTCAAGAACCTCAACTGCAACATCTTCCTCATCCACAAATGAACCTGCCCAACTTCACTCTACTCCAGAAAAAGATGATGACAAAAATTTAAAGAGTAAGTTACCTAACAATTTCTAAGCAGGTGAATCTAAAGAGAAGCAACATATCCCTCTTCCATTTCCTCCATGAGCAATTTCCAACAAAAAATGGAAGAGGCAGAGAAGGAGATCTTGGAAACATTTAGAAAAGTAGAAGTAAACATACCTCTGCTGGATGCAATAAAGCAAATTCCAAGATATGCTAAATTCTTGAAGGAGCTATGCATTAATAAGCGGAAGCTTAAAGGAAGTGAAAGAATTAGTATGGGCAGAAATGTCTCCGCATTGATTGGTAAATCTGTTCCCCAAATCCCTAAAAAATGTAAAGATCCAGGTACATTCAGCATACCTTGTATTATAGGGAACAATAAGTTTGACAATGCCATGCTAGATTTAGGAGCTTCTGTTAGTGTTATGCCTCTGTCTATTTTTAATTCTCTATCTCTAGGTCCTTTGCACTCAACTGATGTGGTAATTCATTTAGCTAATAGAAGTGTTGCCTACCCTGCTGGTTTCATAGAGGATGTCTTAGTTAGAGTTGCTGAACTGATTTTCCCTGTTGATTTTTATATTTTGAATATGGAGGAGGGATTTTCTAAAGGCTCAGTTCCCATCATTCTAGGCAGGCCTTTTATGAAAACTGCTAGAACTAAGATAGATGTATATGCAGGCACACTATCTATGGAGTTTGGTGATATAAATGATCATTTTAATATTCTTGATGCTATGAAACACCCATCTAAAGATCTTTCTGTATTTCGTGTTGAAATAATTGACCATATTGTTGATGAATACATGACTGATCTTCATTCTAATCTGCATGCCTGTCACTCTTCATGCATTGAATCTGAATTTGTACTTGATCATAAGTCTGAATTTGATGCTGAGAGTGAATCTGAATTTGATATTGATTACATGTCTGATGTTTTACCTCTTGAGATTGATTTTATAAAGTCAGATAGAACTAACCATGTTTCAGGAAGTACACATACTTCTGACTTTCTTTATGAGGTCCAGGCTGAGAAACCATCTCTTTCTACCATTATCCAGCCGCCCACACCAGAATTGAAGCCTCTGCCATCAAATTTAAAAAATGCTTACTTGGATGATAGCAAAAGTTTTCCAGTAATTATATCTGCCTCCCTTGCTGATGAGCAAGAGGAGAAGCTGTTATCTGTTTTCAAGAAGCATAAGAAGGCTATAGGCTGGACCCTGGCGGACATTCCTGGTATTAGCCCATCCACATGTATGTATCGAATAAATTTAGAAGATGGAGCTAAACCAGTAAGACAGCCACAGAGAAGACTCAACCCGGTGATTCTTGATGTGGTGAAGAAGGAGGTAACCAAGATTTTGCAAGTTGGAATCATTTATCCTATCTCCGACAACCAATGGGTGAGTCCCGAAGAAAACCGGCCTCACCGTGATAAAAAATGAGAAGGAGGAGTTGATTCCTACTCGGGTGCAGAACAGTTGGAGAGTCTGCATCGACTATAGGAGGCTGAGCCAGTTTACCAAAAAGGACCATTTTCCCCTGCCATTCATTGACCAGATGCTTGAACGCTTGTCAGGTAAATCTCACTACTGTTTCCTTGATGGTTTTTCTGGTTATATGCAAATCACTATTGCTCCTGAGGATCAGGAAAAGACCACATTCACCTGCCCCTTCGGCACTTTTGCCTATAGGAGGATGCCTTTCGGCCTGTGCAATGCCCCTGGTACCTTCCAGCGGTGCATGATTAGTATTTTTAGTGATTTTTTAGAAAATTGCATAGAGGTGTTTATGGATGATTTCACTGTATATGGATCCTCTTTTGATAATTGTTTGGATAGTCTGGAAAAGGTTTTGAATAAATGCACTGAAACTAACCTTGTTCTAAATTTTGAAAAATGTCATTTTATGGTTGAGCAAGGTATAGTTTTAGGCCACATTATTTCCAATAAGGGCATTGCAGTAGATCCTGGAAAAATTTATGTTATTTCACAATTGCCTTACCCCTCTTGCATGCGAGAGGTGCGATCTTTTCTTGGTCATGCAGGATTCTACAAGCGCTTTATAAGAGATTTTAGCAAGGTAGCCCTTCCACTATTCAACTTGTTGCAAAAGGAGGTGGAGTTTGACTTTAACGATAAATGCAAGGAGGCTTTTGATTGCCTCAAAAGAGCACTGACTACCACCCCCATCATCCAAGCACCCGACTGGATAGTCCCTTTTGAGCTTATGTGTGATGCATCCAATTATGCATTGGGGGCTGTCCTTGCTGAGAAAATTTATAAATTGCCTAGGGTTATATATTATGCTTCTAGGACTTTAGATGTTGCCCAAGCGAATTATACTACTACTGAGAAAAAGCTATTAGCCATAGTGTTTGCTCTTATAAAATTTTGTTCTTATTTGCATGGTAGTCGCATTATTGTTTATATTGACCATGCAGCTTTAAAGTACTTGTTGAAGAAGGCTGATTCAAAGCCTAGGTTGATCCAATGGATGCTCTGGCTCCAAGAATTTGACTTGGAGATCCATGATAGGAGCGGAGCACAAAACTTAGTTGTTGATCATCTGAGTCGGATCGCACATGTGTATGATGAGGACTCACACATTCGGGATGATTTCCCAAATGATCATTTATATATAATGTATAGTATTTCTGATTCTCTTTCTACTCCCTGGTTTGCTAACATTGTCAATTATTTAGTTGCTTCTGTTTTTCCTCCCTTAGCATCTAAGGCTCAAAAAGTAAAATTAAGAGTGATGCTAAGCATTTTATTTGGGATGACCCCTACTTGTGGAAATTGTGCAATGATCAAGTCATTAGACGATGCATTCCAGATCATGAGACTGACTCAGTCCGGCAGTTCTGTCATTCTTCCACACCGGGAGGTCATCTGGGTGTTCAAAGGATAGCTCGCAAAGTGCTTGACTGTGGCTTTTATTGGCCCACCATCTTTAAAGATGTGTGGAAGATTTGTAGCACTTGTGAGCAGTGTCAGAGAGCAGGAAGTGCACTTATATGGTGGCAACAAATGCCTCAGCAACTGTCGCAACCTACCCTTCAGCGGGAGGGCGACGTGTGACTCGCGGGTGCGTGTTCCAAGAAAGGAATACGCGCGGAGTCGCCACCAACGTTTATTTGAGCAAAACGTCGAAAAAACCAGAAAAGACGTCATCTACGAACTTTAAGTGAAAGGTTTAGGAGTTGTATTTACGCACGGGGAAGGTATTAGCACCCCACACGTCCGTTACAAGAGACGGCAGCCTTTAATCAAATGTGCAAATATGACTTCAATTTATGTTATCTTCCCTTTTTACGTTCTTTTGTCTTTTTTTTATGCCTTTTTATATTTTTATCTTTTTGTGGTCGACAAGGGTGTTTCGCTTTGCTCCTACGTATTCCTCAATTGTGATGAGAAAATCAGACCTACGTAGTTCTTTTGTGAACAAAGCGTTTTGGTTATGTTATTTTTTATCCTTTTTTGCAAGATACATTTTTATTGAATGAAAGGTCATTTAAGGCGTTAGACCATTAGACAATCTTTCGATTCCTTTGAAAAGTGAGAAAACATTAAGGCATTGGACCATTAATGATTTCTTTATTTTGGAAAGAGGTAACAAAGTTAAATATTGATTTTAGGCTTTTTATTAATCTACATTTAACCAATAAAAGCGGAAAAGACCATTTCAAGGCGTTGGACCTTTGAAAATGGCTTTTTTAGGCGATGACAAAAGTTTGGTTTATGAATTGATTTTAGCCTTAGTTTCACTTTGGTTATTAGTCGATTCGATTAAGAAAGAGAAATCCCAAAGAAAAACGTCCGATTGATTTTTTTGATTTATTTTACTAAAAGATATTTTTTATTATTATATTATTATTTTACCTCTTTTTGGTTTCCAACTTGGTTACGGCATGACCGAACGGTCGGATTTCATTTTAACAAAAATTAACGGATGTTACAATTCAAATGATCGGTGGAAATTTATTTTATTTTTTGATTTGGCGAGAAAATGACTTAAGTAAATGACTAAAGCACGTCAAAAGGGGGTACGGAAAGTAAATGAAATGAAAATAAAAGCACGTGAAACAAATGAGGACTACTAAGGGTACATAGAATGAATTGAAAAGTTCGATTTCGGGAACTTACCGGTTGAAGACTGAAGAACGACGAAGAACGAACAAAGAACGTCGAAGAAGGGTTGAAAATCTTCGCGAAATCACCCACGAAAACGTTACGGAAGTGCCTCAGCTTGGATTTTCTTCACGAAAACAATTTTTCTCACTAATTTTAAGTGATCCTCAAATACCAGGAGGGTTGAACATTTTTCTCCTTCACTCCTCCCCCTATTTATAGGAAAATAGGGGAGGAGCTTGCCACCCAGCTCGCCCAGGCGAGCTAAGTTGCTTCCTCCAGAAGCAACCGCCTTCTGGAGGAACATCCTGATGCAAGC
The DNA here is from genome assembly GCF_000004515.6 of Glycine max. Classification (NCBI taxonomy): domain Eukaryota; kingdom Viridiplantae; phylum Streptophyta; class Magnoliopsida; order Fabales; family Fabaceae; genus Glycine; species Glycine max. Next base: position 23,292,160 of record NC_038245.2, on the reverse strand, counting down.
TCCATTGGAGCTTGTAGGCCTAGGATCTTCTTCATCAATGGATTCCTTTGCTTCTTGGAAGATAAATGGCAGCGGAATGGAGAAGGAAGAGAGAGAGGAGACGCCACTTCAAGGAGAAGATGAGTCTAGAAGAAGCTCACCACCATAGGAGGCCATGGATAAGAGCTTGGAGGAAGAAAGAGATGAATGAAGGGAGAGGGAGAGAAGAGCACGAAATTTTGTGCTCCAAAAGAGCTCTGAAATCTGAAGTTAATATTCAAATGATCAAAGTTGAAAAAAATACGCACACATGACCTCTATTTATAGCCTAAGTGTCACACAAAATTGGAGGGAAATTCAAATTTCACTTGAATTTGAAATTGAATTTGTGGAGCCAAACTTTGGAGCCAAAATTTCACTAATTATGATTAGTGAATTTTAGTTATGGTTCAGCCCACTAATCCAAGATCAATTACAAGATTCTCCACTAAGTGTGCTTAGGTGTCATGAGGCATGAAAAGCATGAAGGACATGCACAAAGTGTGACTATATGATGTGGCAATGGGGTGTAGTAAGCAAATGCTCACCTCCCCCTCTAAAATTTAATTGGATTGGGCTTCTACCAATTCAATTAAATTTATTTCCAACCACACACATCAAATATCCACTTAGTGCATGTGAAATTACAAAACTACCCCTAATACAAAAACTAGTCTAGGTGCCCAAAAAATACAAGGGCTGAAAAATCCTATATTTCTAGGGTACCCTACCTACAATATGGAGCCCTATATACAAGGACCAAATATAATGACATCCTAGTCTAATATGTACAACGATAATTGGACCCAACCTTGGCCCATGGGCTCAGAAATCTACCCTAAGGTTCATGAGAACCCTAGGGCCTTCTTCAGCAGCTCTAGCCCAATCTTCTTGGAGCCTCTTGCTCATGGTTCTAGTGATTGGTCCCTTCCTAGGGAGGATTGCATCATCCCCTTCCCCTTGAAGAGGATTTGACCTCAAATCTGTTAGTTCCTCCTCCTCAATATCAGCTCCACCTGCAAAAGGAGTTAAATCAGAAATGTTAAAAGTGGTGCTGACTCCATACTCTTCTGGGAGGTCCAACCTATAGGCATTGTTATTGATCCTATCCAAAACCTGAAAAGGTCCATCCCCTCTAGGGCTAAGCTTGGATTTCCTTTTAGTAGGGAATCTATCCTTCCTAAGATGGAGCCAAACCCAGTCACCCTCATTAAGAACTAGCTCTTTTCTTCCTCTATTGCCTTTAGTTGAATACACCTTTGTTTGGTTCTCTATTTGGTTCTTAACCCTCTCATGCATCTTCTTTACAAATTCTAACCTAGATTCCCCTTCTTTATGTATAAAAGAAGTGTCCAGTGGGAGGGGAATGAGGTCTAACGGTGTTAGGGGATTGAACCCATAGACAACCTCAAAAGGGGACTGCTTGGTGGTTCTATGAACCCCCCTATTGTAGGCAAATTCTACATGAGGAAGATACTCATCCCAAGACTTATGGTTGCCTTTCAGAAGAGCCCTTAAAAGGGTGGATAAAGACCTATTCACTACCTCTGTTTGCCCATCAGTTTGTGGATGACAAGTGGTAGAGAAAATAAGTTTAGTTCCTAACTTAGCCCATAAGGTTTTCCAGAAGTGGCTAAGGAACTTAGCATCTCTATCTGACACAATGGTCCTAGGCAAACCATGGAGTCTCACAACTTCCCTGAAAAAGAGTTTTGAGATGTGGGAAGCATCATCCACCTTGTGGCATGGTATAAAGTGTGCCATCTTGCTAAACCTATCCACCACCACAAAGATAGAGTCTACACCTCTTTGGGTTCTAGGAAGCCCAAGGACAAAGTCCATACTAATGTCTACCCAAGGTGCAGATGGGATGGGTAAGGGTGTGTATAGCCCATGAGGCATCACCCTAGACTTGGCTTGTAAACAAGCCACACACCTAGTGCAATGCTTATGGACATCTTTCTTCATATGGGGCCAATAAAACTTTTCTTTGAGTAAGACAAGGGTCTTGTCTATCCCAAAGTGGCCCATGAGCCCACCCTCATGGCTCTCTTTCACAAGTAATTTCCTAATGGATCCTTGGGGTATGCAAAGCTTTCCCTCTTTGAACAAATACCCCTCAGCCAAATAGAATCCATCTTGGGCCTTTTTCCCACAACTCTCATAAATGGGAGAGAAATGTTCATCTAAAGCATACAAGTCCCTAATATTATCAAATCCTAAAATTTGAGCTCCTAGGGAGCAAAACAATGTGTGTCTCCTAGAGAGGGCATCAGCTACCATATTGGTTTTTCCCTTTTTGTATTTGATAACATATGGAAATTGCTCTAGGTACTCTACCCATTTTGCATGCCTCTTGTTTAACTTGCTTTGCCCTCTAATGTACTTAAGTGATTGATGATCACTATGAATGACAAATTCCTTGGAAACAAGGTAATGTTCCCAAGTTTGGAGGGCTCTTATTAAGGCATAAAGCTCTTTATCATAGGTGGGGTAGTTGAGGGTGGCACTATGAAGTTTTTCACTAAAATAAGCAATAGGGTGCCCACCTTGTAACAATACAGCTCCAACTCCCACTCCAGAGGCATCACATTCTAGCTCAAAAGTTTTAGAAAAGTCAGGAAGAGCTAGAACAGGTGCCTTAGTAAGCTTTTCTTTGAGCAAAGCAAAGGCTTGCTCTTGTTTTTCACCCCAGGTAAATGCCACATTCTTCTTCACCAGCTCATTGAGAGGTGATGCAATTGTAGAGAAATTAGGAACGAACCTTCTATAGAAGCTTGCTAACCCATGGAAGCTCCTAATATCTCCCACACTTTTTGGGGTGGGCCATTCTTGGATGGCCTTGATTTTCTCAGGGTCCACTTGGACCCCATTTCTACCAACTACAAAACCTAAGAAAACTATATTATCTACACAAAAGGTACACTTCTCTATATTTGCATAGAGGGTGTTTTTCCTAAGGACTGAAAGAACTTGTCTGAGATGTCCTAAGTGATCATCTAGGCTCCTACTATACACTAAAATATCATCAAAATAAACAACTACAAATCTACCTATGAAATCCCTTAAGACATGATGCATAAGCCTCATAAAGGTGCTTGGTGCATTAGTGAGCCCAAAAGGCATCACTAGCCATTCATACAAACCAAACTTGGTCTTGAAAGCAGTTTTCCACTCATCACCCTTTTTCATCCTGATTTGGTGATAACCACTTTTAAGATCAATTTTTGAAAAGATATTGGCACCATGCAACTCATCAAGCAGATCATCAAGTCTAGGAATGGGGTGCCTATACTTTACAGTGATGGCCCTGCAATCTGTACACATTCTCCACGTACCATCCTTTTTGGGCACCAACAACACTGGCACAACACATGGGCTTAGGCTCTCTTGGACCCAGCCCTTCTCCAACAATTCTTTAATCTGAGACTCTATCTCCTTAGTCTCCTGAGGGTTAGTCCTATAGGCTGGCCTATTAGGAAGGCTTGCTCCTGGGACTAAATCTATTTGGTGTTCTATTCCCCTTAAAGGAGGTAGCCCTGGGGGTATTTCTTTGGGAAATATATCACCAAATTCATGTAAGAGTTCTTGGACCTTTGGGGGTAAGGTCTCAAATGTAGGAATTGTGGCAATGCTAAGGGATGTTTCCCTTGATAGGAGAAGGTAGAAAGATTGTTTAAGAAGGAGTGCTCTTTTAATATCACCTTTTGTTGCAAAATGATTTTCCTTCTTAACAATCTTCTTGGAGGAATCCTTTCCCTCTTTTTCCTTCCCCCTGGCCTTTGAAGACAAGACCTTACTATCCTTCTTTTTCTTTTGTTTTTCTAATTTTTCTTCCTCATCCCTCTTATCTTTCATAGTTAGTTGATCTTTGGCCACCTGTGAAGGTGTTTGAGGATGCAACACAAATTTAGTGCCAAGATGGGTGAGGCTAATCTCATTAGTTAGGCCATTATAAATGATCTTCCTATCAAATTGCCACGGCCTTCCTAACAGAATATGTCCTGCCTCCATGGGAACTATATCACAATTAACTTCATCCTTATATGTCCCAATGGAGAAAGGTACCTTCACTTGTTGGTTAACTATCATTTCCCCTTGCTCATTGAGCCATTGAAGTTTATAAGGTTTTGGGTGGGGAATGATAGTGAGGTTCAACTTGGAAACTAATCTTGTGCTACAACAATTGCAACAAGATCCACTATCCACAATGAGAGAACAAGTTTTATCTAAAATTTTGCATCTTGTATGAAAGATGTTCTCTCTTTGGGATTGAGATAGATCACAAGATTGACCTCCAAGGAGCCTTCTAACCATTAAGAGGTCACCTTCTTCATGAGGGTAGACTTCCTCACTAGACTCTTCACCCCTTACTTCCTCTTCACTTCCACTAGAGGAAGGGCAAGAAGTAGTCTCCTCTTGACTACTATAAATGTCTTGACCCCTCATGATCATGGTTTTCTTTGTGGGGCATTGAGAGGCAATGTGACCTCTCCCAAGACATTTGAAGCATTTAATGTTGCTAGTCCTTTCTTGGGAACTAGTCTTAGGGGTGTATTTCTCTATGGTCTTACCCTTATCTTCCTTGGGTTTTGAAGGTGCAGCCCCTAAAATTCCATGGGCTTGGTCCTTCCTTGGATAAGAGTGAGAGCCATAAGATTTTGAAGAAGGCTTTCTTTTAAGTTGTTGCTCCACTCTTATACAAAGTTGGACTAGCTCATCTAGGTCCCTATATGGAAGGAGTTCAACCTTGTCCCTCACTTCCATATTGAGCCCACTAAGGAACCTAGCTATGCTTGTTCTTTCCTCCTCCCTAAGTCCAGCTCTTAAAAGGAGTAGTTCCATTTGTTGTCTATATTCTTCAACACTCATACTCCCTTGTCTAAGCCTTTGGAGCTTGTCCATAAGCTCCCTTTCATAGTAGGAGGGAATGTGCCTCTTCCTAAGGGCACTCTTAAGATCATTCCAATATTCTACTGGAGGATCCTCATGAATCCTTCGTTCTTTAACAAGGGAAGTCCACCAATAGAGGGCATACCCTTGAAAGCTAAGGGTAGCCAATGGAACTTTTCTCTCTTCGCTAATATGATGGCAAGCAAAGAGTTGTTCAACCTTCATTTCCCAATCTAAGTAGGCCTCAACATTATCTTTTCCGTGGAAATATGGGAGGCTAATGTTAACCTCTTGAGGCCTTCTATCCTTTTCTCTTCTTTGGGAGTGATGTTTAGTATGTGAACTATGACGCCCTCTATAATAGTCGCTAAGTTCTTCACTTAAACTCTTGCAAGAGTCATGACTACTATAGGAGGCATGTTTTTCTCTTTTCATTTCTTTCATTATTTTTCTTCTTTCTTCCTCTCTTATTTTCTCTCTTTCATCTTGACTTATTTCTTCCACTCTTTTTTTGCCTTTTTCTTTACTCTCTTGTTTTTCTTTCCACAACTTAAGGGATCTCAACTCATCTAATATCTTATACAAGGGGTCCTTAGGAGTAGAACCCTCACCATTAACACTAGATGAAGAATGAAGACTCATGTTGGTTCCTAAGTTATGGTTCTTTCTTGTTGGGGGTTTGAAAAAAAGGTAAAAGAAACTATGGTTGAAACTAGCCAAAATAAACACTAAAAAAGGTGTGAAAGATAAGGTAAAAACTAATTGGTAAAAGGAAAGCTATCTAGGCGGTTTAACAATGGAGGGTAAAGGAAATAAGCTATGAAAGTAAGCAAGAAATTAAAGTGCAAGAAATGCAAACTAGGCGGATCCTAAGAGTGTTTGGATGACCTCATTTAAGGTTCCCAACAAAACACTCACTATCCTAAGGGAAAATTGCCTAAAATTATTACACACAAATGGAAGTAGGGTGACCTAGCGGAGGCTCCCAACTTACTTCCAATGAAAGGCCTTTTTGTTACAAAATTTGAAAGCAAAGCAAATTGCCAATTACAAAATTACAAAGAAAAAAGTCCTCAATTGTGGTGGCTATTCTCTCTTTAGTGTTTCACTCAATTTGGAGTGCTTCTTAGTCCAATAGCTCTTAAGGTGGTTGGCCCCTTGCTTCTTGACTCAAATTCTTCAAGATATGGCACCAATCCTCCTTTCCAATTCCCTATATGGCAACTCACAAGCAAGGAAACAAAGAGACAAGCAATAACCAAAGACAAAAAAAATGAAATGAAAGCTAAACCAATAGAGTTTTAACAAGACAAATTTCCAAGGATTATTCAACAATTAAAGCAATGGAAAGCACAAAAAAGCAAGCTAGGACTCAAAGAGAAACCTAGAATGGCTCTAGAGTAGAGTAGAAAAACTAAAAAAAAAAAAAAAAAAAAAAAAAAAAAAACGACTCAAGAAACCTCTAGTTTTGGCACTTGTTTTCACAATAATTTTCAATTGAAATTTCAGAACTAGGATTGGTATAAAATAGGCACCAATTATAGAACAAATTTTGAGCCAAAACAACAAGCACACTTTCCTTTCACTTTTTTTTTTTTCCTGGACACTGATTTTTCTGCCAACTTGTGAGATTTTTCTTTATTTTTCCTTTAATCCAAATCGCTTGGTTCTTTTTTTATAATTTTGGTCCAGATGTCTAAAATATTCAGTAAAAGTTTCAGCTCAAAAAACGTAGTGACCAATTCCCAGTAATTTATACACTTTTGTATGTTCAAGCTGCCTGCACCAGCGATTTCAACCTAGAAATCAAGAGTAGTGTTTATGTTGCTTAAGGCTTGGATAGTTACAATTTGTGTTTGCTTATGCTCAATTATCTTGAATAACACAATTCAAGAGAGCTTAAGACTTATTTGATTCACAAATCCAGCCACAACTCAACACCACATCTCAACTTCATCATAGGCATCATGTAGGAATCTTAGAAAACAAAAAAGAGTTCAACAACAAGACTACTTCTAGGAATTGATTTAGAACATGTTATGAACTAAATAACATGCATGAATTAGACTCAAAATTCAAAAGATAGGCTAAGAATGACAAGAATACATGAAAAAATGTATCTAGAATTCAAAAAACAAAATAAAAATTCAACACAAACTTAGAGCATAATGTGACAATTACTATGACTAAACATGACTCTAAGACAACATGGATTAAGTGATTTACACTTAGATTTTTGTGTTTTTTTTTTCTAATCAATATTTTGGAACAAAATTTAGATCTAAAGGTTCAGCACAAGAATATTATGAATGAAAATTGATAGAACCTAAAATCAACACAAAAACAAGATTCAAGAGTAGATCTACAAAATTTGAACCATAGAAATGCAAGAACAAGTGTAGATCTAAGATTTAATCGGTTTATTTTTTTTTAATCTACTCTAAACAGCACCAAACCACAAGACAATGGAGGATATACATGGAGAATAAGATGAAGAACAAGGAATTAAAGAGAATTCACCGAACAAAAAGATAGAGGAAGCAAAAGAACATCACCTAGACGAAGATGCTCTTGATACCACATGATGCAAGCTCCATTGGAGCTTGTAGGCCTAGGATCTTCTTCATCAATGGATTCATTTGCTTCTTGGAAGATAAATGGCAGCGGAATGGAGAAGGAAGAGAGAGAGGAGACGCCACTTCAAGGAGAAGATGAGTCTAGAAGAAGCTCACCACCATAGGAGGCCATGGATAAGAGCTTGGAGGAAGAAGGAGATGAATGAAGGGAGAGGGAGAGAAGAGCACGAAATTTTGTGCTCAAAAGGAGCTCTGAAATCTGAAGTTAATATTCAAATGATCAAAGTTGAAAAAAATACACACACATGACCTCTATTTATAGCCTAAGTGTCACACAAAATTGGAGGGAAATTCAAATTTCACTTGAATTTGAAATTGAATTTGTGGAGCCAAACTTTGGAGCCAAAATTTCACTAATTATGATTAGTGAATTTTAGTTATGGTTCAGCCCACTAATCCAAGATCAATTACAAGATTCTCCACTAAGTGTGCTTAGGTGTCATGAGGCATGAAAAGCATGAAGGACATGCACAAAGTGTGACTATATGATGTGGCAATGGGGTGTAGTAAGCAAATGCTCACCTCCCCCTCTAAAATTTAATTGGATTGGGCTTCTACCAATTCAATTAAATTTATTTCCAACCACACACATCAAATATCCACTTAGTGCATGTGAAATTACAAAACTACCCCTAATACAAAAACTAGTCTAGGTGCCCAAAAAATACAAGGGCTGAAAAATCCTATATTTCTAGGGTACCCTACCTACAATATGGAGCCCTATATACAAGGACCAAATATAATGACATCCTAGTCTAATATGTACAAAGATAATTGGACCCAACCTTGGCCCATGGGCTCAGAAATCTACCCTAAGGTTCATGAGAACCCTAGGGCCTTCTTCAGCAGCTCTAGCCCAATCTTCTTGGAGCCTCTTGCTCATGGTTCTAGTGATTGGTCCCTTCCTAGGGAGGATTGCATCACATCCTGGAAGGCCCAAGTGGGCCTGGTTGCTATTTGAACCCCATTTTTACTAAATACACCCCCTGCCTTTTTTTTGGTGATTCTTTTTCAGTAAAGTTACGGAAACTTATGAATTTCGTAACGATACTTGTTTTCTTTCCGTAATGTTGTGAAACCTTACGGATTACGTAATCATCCCTCTTTTGCCTTCCGGAACGTTATGGAACTTTACGGATTGCGCACTAACACTTCCTTTTTATTTCCGGCATGTCACGAAACTTCACGGATTGCGCTACAACGCTTTTCTTTTGGCTTCCTGCATGTCTCGGAACTTCACAAATTGCCTAACGATGGGTGCCCAATACCTCAAAGTGGTCAAACGAGCGTCGCATCCCAACAACGGATGGTTCCCGGACGAAATTAGGGTATGATAGTTGCCCCTCTTTACTTGTCTTTTATTGGAGATAAAAGGGAAGTAAAGATAAGACACTAATTTCGTTTGAGCAAAACACCATTCGGCCAGTGAATCTCCCTGCCAGCGGAACCTGCAAAAATTTGAAAATGATCAGTACCGACACATCATCCTGATACTGTCGAATTTGTTCCTCTTGGTTGATACAAGACGCAGAATTACCATAATTTGTCTCTGCATTTTGTTAGACGCGGTCAAGCCTGGGCGGAGAGACACATAATGACCATAAATTGTCTCTACGTGCCATCAGACACGATCGCCTCTGGATGGCGAAAAGGTGCGCAAAATGACCATAATTTGTCTCCGCCCACCTCTCGACTTACTGTCCCCGAATGACAAAGGGCACATAATCTGTCTCTGCGCGATTACCACCCAACTTGTTGTTCCTGAATGATAAAGGGCGTATAATTCGTCCATGCGTGTTTATCCACTCAGCTTGCTGCTCTTGAATGATAAAGGGCGCAGAATTTGTCTATGCGCGTTTATCACCCAATTTGCGAAATCTGAATGGCAAAGGGCGTAGAATTCGTCTATGTGCGTTTACCAGTCGACTCGCTGCTCCCGAATGATAAAGGGCGTAGAATCTGTCTTTGCGTGTTTACCACCCTACTTGTTTTTCTGAATGATAAAGGGCACATAATTCGTCTATGCGTGTTTATCCACTCAGCTTGCTGCTCTTGAATGATAAAGGGCGCAGAATTCGTCTATGCGCGTTTATCACCCAATTTGCGAAATCTGAATGGCAAAGGGCGCAGAATTCGTCTATGCGTGTTTACCAGTCGACTCGCTGCTACCGAATGATAAAGGGCGCAGAATCTGTCTCTGCGCGTTTACCACCCGACTTGTTGTTCCTGAATGATAAAGGGCGCAGAATTCGTCTATGCGTGTTTATCCACTCAGCTTGCTGCTCTTGAATGATAAAGGGCGCGAAATTCGTCTATGCGCGTTTACCACTCTTCTCGCTGCTCCCGAATGATAAAGGGCGCAGAATCTGTCTCTGCGAGTTTACCACCCAACTTGTTGTTCCTGAATGATAAAGGGCGCAGAACTCGTCTATGCGCGTTTATCACCCAATTTGCGAAATTTGAATGGCAAAGGGCGCAGAATTCATCTATGTGCATTTACCACTCGACTCGCTGCTCCTGAATGATAAAGGGCGTAGAATTTGTCTCTGCACGTTTATCACTCATCGAGCCCGCCGCCTTTGGATGGCAAAAGGCGCAGAAGACAACGTTAGTCTCTGCGTGCTATCATGCTTTGAGTCTTATAGATAGCAAAAGAAAGTTTAAAAAGTGAGGATAACCACTTCGGTATCTTCGCATGTCATGTGACTCTAGTGTCAGTATGACAGAAATTGTCTGCGCGGAAGATGACGTAAATCTCCGCGTGTCAACGGGCTTGTTGGCTGCGATTGACAAAGGGTGCAAAAGACGACGTTAGTCTCTGCGTGCTATCATGCTTTGAGTCTTAGAGATAGCAAAAGAAAGTTTAAACGGATAACCACTTGGGTATCTCCGCATGACACGTGACTCCAGTGCCAGTATGACAGAAATTGTGGGGTGGCCGACAAAAGCGAGGCTCTTGCTCCTACGTATCCTCAATAAGGAACTCAGACCTACATAGTTTTGGATAACTTGTGAGACTAAAATAGTCTCGGTGTTTTCTTTACTAAAATGCGAACATGCTTTAGTAAAGAGACAAAATTTCCAACTGATCAGAGCAACATATGTTTTTTTGAATGAAAAACAACGTGTCTACCGGGGAAGGAGAGTATGCTGATGAAATTTTCTCGTAACCATAAATGAGATTTTGGATGTTTAGCATTTCGCTTCTAAATGACCATTTAGAGGAAACACTGGGTTCAACAAAAATAGAAGAAAATCACTCAAAGTGTATCAATCTCACACAGGTAAGTGTTTCATCCTAATTCCAAACCATAGATATGTCATGACTTGATTTTGCAAATCATTTCCTATCAAATCAAAGATTACATGCGTGATCATGGATCAATAGGACTTTTCTTGGGGAATGGTGTTTTTTTGGTGGGAACATTGGCTTTGAGTGTTTTTGGCCTTTTCCTTTTCTGTTTTTGTTTAGCACGAGGTGAACAAGTCACCGACGCACAGGATTTTGGTTGGTAATCAAAGGGAGAGGGCCACTTTAGGTCGTGGTTTCCTTTCTTTTTTTTTTGGTGACAATTCTGTATTGTTCAGATATTGTCTGGTCCAAAGACCTTTCTGCATGTTTCTTCTGTTTTCTTCCGATCTTTGATCGGGGATTTTCTTTTTTTTTTTTTTTTGCTTTCTCTCCCTCTTTTAATTGGGAATTTTCTTTCCCTTTTTGCTTTCTCCCTTTCTTTGATTGGGAATTTTCCATCTTTTTGTGTTTTCTTCCGAGGGCAAGGATTGATATTCTCACCCTGGGTCAAGGTTTATGGTAAGTTGGGATTTTGGCTCAAGGCTTGTAGCACGGCTGGACATGATATATGTCAGGGTTTGGTTTGGTTCAAGGATAAATGGGGATGTCCCACATTATTTCCATGACACAAATGCAACAATGATGATTTGGAAATTGTATGCAAAACTAGTCATGCATGCACCTATGCGGACACTCAAGTGTCAAACTTTTATGGTCATGTGATGCTAGGGCTCAGGATTAATTTCCTCTATTTAAGTCAACCCAGTGTTTCCAAAATATGTTCTTTTATCAATTTGTGCATTCATCTGAGTCTATTTTTGGGTGTTCAGGAAAATTTTCACAGCATTCACCCTTCAGGTGTATACACATTTTTTTTCAAAAACTGGTTATGATCAGTGAATTTTTTCAAATAAAAGCTGGAAGTCATCTCTTTTCAAAAGCATGTTGGTTTTTCAGCTAGACAACTTATTTTTCTTTTTTCTCTTTTCCTTTTTATCATGTGTTTATTTCTTTTCCTTGTTTGTTTTTGTTTTTTTTTTCTCTATGAGGTATTTTGCTACCTAAACATGTGTATATTTTTGTGAGGTATTTTTGCTATATACATGCATATCCAAGGTATCTTGCTACCTAAATTACATACATGCATATCTAAGGTATTTTCACTACCTAAACACACATGCACATATTTTGTGAGGTATGACTACCTTCCGAGCTTGTGCTCGTTTTATTTAAATTCCTAGGATCATCAGCAACTAGGTGTGTCCTACTATGACTTGAGAAACGAAGGTGATCAAATAACATGCAGAGATTTAAAAGGTACTAGGTTGCCTCCTAGTAGCGCTTCTTTAACGTCTTGAGCTGGACGCGTGATGACTTGTCGACCACGGACCTAGTACTTTGCTTACCTTTGGCTTTGGACTTGGTTGCCTATTGGTCGGCCATGTGTTGTAGGCAACGCTCTAACCTTTTTGTAGATGAGCTGAGGTGAACTCTAGAGGTGGTGGCGGTGCGTCTGTTGCCCGCTGCCGGCCATCCCTAGACTGCTGTGGTGTTTTGCCCTGCGCCTGCCTAGGGGCGCAGTACTTCTTGATGAAAGCTCGGTTAGTAGGGGGCCTGATGAACTTGCTGGGGGCGACTGGCACTCCGTAGAACTGACAGAGGCCCGTAATTAGAGCTGGAAACCCTAGGACCCTATTGGACTTCTTCGGGTCCACTGGGTGTCTTGCGGGCGCGATCCCTGCAAGCAATAGATGACATCAGAAATCAGTTGAGCGATGTGCATGCTTACCTATGTCATGATGTCATGATGGCATGACCTTGCTTCGGGTCCACTGGGTGTCTTGTGATCCCTGCAAACAATAGATGACATCAGAAATCAGTTGAGAGAAGTGCATACTTACCTATGTCGGAACGACACAGACCAACTGATATTTCCGCAGGGGGAGATCGGCAATGTGGCCGCTGGACGGAATGTTGCTAAGTAGCAACGTCATCCATATCTGTGTAAGAGTGGTCATATTGGTGCGCATGATCCGCACTCGTCTCTTTGCAGTGGCATGGGTGAAATCTTGCCCCGGTATGCGTAGTAGTTGCGTGATAGCCTCCTTCTCTGGTTGTGCTCGCACAGTTGGTCGCCCTCCAATATCAGGGGGTGGCCCAAGAACTGATAAAAGGAAACTACTGGCCCCTTAACCGGGAGCGCGAGTCTCGGTTAAGCATTTAAGGGCAGAGGACCTTAAATTATCTTAAGGTGTGGATATGGAGCCCACTGAAAGTGAGGACGCGTTGCCCTCAAAGGCGAGGACGTGTAGTACTCTGAAAGAGAAGGGGCGTAGCCCTCTGAAGGCAAGGACGTCTAGTCCTCTGAAGGCAAGGGCGTGCAGCCCTCTAAAGGCGAGGATGTGTAGTCCACTCAAGGGGAGGACATATAGTCCTCTGAAGACGAGGGTGAGGACGTGTAGTCCTTTGAAGGCGAGGGCGTGTAGCCCTTTGAAGGTGAGGGCATGAAGTCCTCTGAAGGTGAGGACGTGTAGTCCTCTGAAGGTGAGGGCGTGTAGCCCTTTGAAGATGAGGGTGTGTAGTCCTCTGAAGGTGAGGGCATGCAGCCCTTTGAAGGCGAGGACGTGTAGTCCTCTGAAGGTGAGGGCGTGGAGCCCTCAGAAGGTGAGGACGTGTAGTCCTCTGAAGGTGAGGGCGTGCAGCCCTCTGATGACGAGGACTTGTAATCCTCTGATGGCGAGGACATGTAGTCCTCTGAGGGCGTGCAGCCCTCTGAAGGCAAGGACGTGTAGTCCTCTGAAGGTGAGGGCGTGCAGCCCTCAGATGACGAGGACGCATAGTCCTCTAAAGGTGAGGGTACTAGTACCCAAGGGTCCATCCTTATGAGAAAGCAAGAGATCGACTCATCGAGAGAGCCGGTCATCCCAAATTCAAAAGATTAGATGTAGGAAATCTTTGTAGTTAACATGATGTCTAGTGATGCAGATGCATGCAACCTTTGTTGTGAAATTTGGTAAATGCAGACTTCATATGAAATAATGCAATGTAATTGGAAAGTTGTACAATGTTCATGTCATTCTTTCCTTGTTTTGTGATCTTGATTGAAATTTTTTTTCGGAAAACACAGATTGACTGTCCTTTTGAAAGAGGTGATAATTCATGCAGCCTTATCCTATCTTTTGCAAATCTCTCTGGGAACTTCCTCAGAGTGTATGTTCTGTTTGATTTAGTCATTTGACCATTTTGGAGTGACGGCAATGGAGCCGTTTGACGTTTAATCAATCCATATAAATTCCAGGGTTTATCCTTTTTTTTTTAAAAAAAAACATCGACGGGTGAGAACTTTTGATTTGCCCCTATGTTCACTTGAGGCTCATGCGCGATGCCCCTCATTGCCCCAGTGTAGGGCTTTGAGGTACCAATCGTTGTCTTTCGTAGTAGGGAACCTATTGGGTGGGAACTTCTAATCTGCCTCTAGGTTTACTTGAGGCTCATGCACGATGCCCCTCATTGCCCCAGTGTAGGGCTTTGAGGTATCCGTCTTTTTTCACAACCTTGTAGCAAGGAAGAATGAAATAAGCGGTTTGATTCTTGCAAAAAGAATTTTCCTAGGATGAGAAATAGTTGAAGGATTTTTTCAGTTTGATGGATTAAGTCAAATGACTTCTATTCTTGATAACTCACTTCTCTAGGGATGATAAAATGAGGTCACATGAATGTCTATATTTTTACTTGAAAACACAGTCAATCAAATGCCTTTTTTTCTTTTATTTTGAAACTTATTTGTTTTGAACTTTACCCATTGTTTTACGGCACCCCCACCAAATGTGTAGCACGAGCAATCTCTGATTGAACGGTCTTGGAAGTTAACACTCAGGAGCGCAGGTTGCTTTGAGCAAACAAACCAATGGCTTACACATTCCGGTGGAAGTTGAATAATCAAAGATGTGTCTGTGAAAGGATGAGAGAGACAAGGATGTCAAATTCATCCATTTTAGCATTGTAACTGTGGTTTACAATAATGGCATAAACATGGAAATCCTGATGAGTCATTAACAACAACTTTCAAAATTGCCCAATGTGTGGTTTCACTTGTCAATGTCAGGACTCATATGCGATTCTCCTCAAATTTCAGTCAGCCCGCATCAATTAGACTTTGCACCTTACGCTTCAGGGTCATACAATGCTCAATGGAATGCCCTGGGGCTCCTCCATGATAAGCACACATTGTGTTCGAGTCATACCCTCGGAAAAATGGAGGTTGAGGAAACCTAGCAGGGGTTATGGCTACCATTGCAGTATCAAATAGATAATGGAGCAAGTTAGCATAGGACACCAGAATTGGGGTGAATTCTACAGGCTTTTCGCTGCAAAATTCATTTCTTGGTTAGTGTTTTGGTTTGTGCTAAAGGTGGTGTTTAGCATTGGTTGTGTGGAAGGTGGGTTTTGTGGTTGATTTAGGGATGGCCTTTGTGGATAACTGGGTGGTAGGTAAGGAGAAGGGTTGTTATTGGCTAAGTAATGACATTATTGGGTTGGTGGGAAACTTGGCCGTATAGGAATGGCAGTCACAGCATGGGTTTCTCCCTCATCCTGACCCTCTTCATTTGCCCCAGTTTTCTCATTCATCAAAGTAGGATGATTAAATTTTCCTCTTTTCAGACCCACTTCGATCTTTTTTCGGGCGAAGACCAAATCCGCAAAGCTTGAAGGTGCGTACCCCACCATTTTTCATAGTAAAACACTGGTAATGTGTCTACTATTATTGTGATCATCTCTTCCTCCGTCATTGTAGGTGCCACTTGAGTTGCCAAGTCTTTCTATCTTTGGGCGTATTCTTTGAAGGATTCATGCTCCTTTTTTGCACACTTTCTGTAGTTGCATCCTATCCGGAGCCATATCAGAATTGCACTGATGCTGTCCAATGAATGCAACCATTAGGTCTTTCCAAGAACGGACTCGAGAAGGTTCCAAGTTAGTGTACCAGGTAGCAGTCAACCCAGTAAGACTTTCTTGGAAGAAATGTATCAGTAGTTTCTCATCTTTTGCGTATGCCCCCATCTTCCGACAATACATCTTTAGATGGTTCTTGGGGGTAAGTAGTCCCATTATACTTGTCAAAGTTCGACACCTTGAACTTGGGAGGGGTGATGATATTGAGTACTAAGAACTGTAGAAGCAAAGCTTCATGGTGAATCAAAGGTGATTCAAAGGTGTTTTGATGATAACAATGATGATGACAAAAAATGATGACAAAGGTGATGACAAAAAGCTCAAAGATCAATCAAAGAACAACTCAAGAGAATCCAAGATCAATTAAGAACAATTCAAGAGTTCAAGATAAGAATCAAGAAGAATTCAAGACTCAAGAAGAAAGTCTAGAGAGAAGAATCAAGATTCAAGGATCAAGATCAAGATTCAAGAATGAAGAGAAGACTCAATCAAGATAAGTATTAAAAAGATTTTCAAAACTTTGAATAGCACATGAGTTTTTGACAAAACCTTTTACCAAAGAGTTTTTACTCTCTGGTAATCAATTACCAGATTGCTGTAATCGATTACCAGTAGTAAAATTGTTTTGAAAAAGTTTTCAAATTGAATTTACAACGTTCCAATTATTTTCAAAAAGTTGTAATTGATTACAATGTTTTGATAATCGATTACCAGTGCCTTTGAACGTTGAAATTCAAATTCAAATATGAAGAGTCACATCCTTTCACACAAAAGCTTTGTGTAATCGATTACACCAATTTGGTAATAGATTACCAATGTTGTTTCTGAATAAATCAAAAGATGTAACTCTTTAAAAGGTTTTTTGACTTTTTCAAATTGGTTTTAAGTTTTTCTAAAAGTTATAATTCTTCTAAATGGTCTTCTTGGCCAGACATGAAGAGTCTATAAAAGCAAGGCTTTGATTTGCTTTTCAATATATTTTTTTTACACTTATTCATACAATCCTTTACAAGCCTTGAATCTCTTTGAACTTCTTCTTCTTCTTTGTACCAAAAGCTTTCTGAAGTTTTCTGGTTTTCCAAACCTTGAAAACTTGGGCTATTCATCTTTTCATTCTCTTCTCCCTTTGCCAAAAAGAATTCGCCAAGGACTAACCACCTGAATTCTTTTTGTGTCTCTCTTCTCCCTTTTCCAAAAGAACGAAGGACTAACCACCTGAATTCTTTTGTGTCTCCCTTCTCCCTTGTCAAAGAATTCAAAATGACACATTCTGAGAATTCTTTTGATTCTTCCCATTCCCTTATACAAAAGTGTTCAAAGGACTAACTGCCTGAGAATTCTTTTGTATCCCCATTCACAAAGTATCAAAGGTTTAACAGTCTGACATCTTTGTCTTAACACATTGGAGGGTACATCCTTTGTGGTACAAGTAGAGGGTACATCTCTTGTGGATCAGTTCTAGTGGAGGGTACATCCACTAGGTTCAAAGAGAACAAGGGAGGGTACATCCCTTGTGGATCTTTGCTTGTAAATGGATTTTTACAAGGTTGAAAGAAATCTCAAGGACCGCAGGTCGCTTGGGGACTGGATGTAGGCACGGGTTGATGCCGAACCAATATAAAAACTCTTGTGTGTTTGTTTTCTTCTTCCCTACTCTTTTACTTTCCGCTGTGCATTTAATTTCCGCTTTTACTTTCTGTTAAGTTTCTCTTCTACTCCTCATTCTCTTAACATAAGTAAAATCCTTAGAAGAGTAATTTTTTAATTAGTAAAGGTTTAGGAATAATTAATTCAACCCCTCCTTCTTAATTATTCTGAGGCCACTCGATCCAACAGGAACAACTCTTCTAGTTTTAGCAAAGGCGTAATCTTCACCTCCTTCAATGGCCCTGACCCTTTCCTCTAGATGATCTAACTTTCCCATTTCTGCCATAGCATGAGGGTTTTTACCCATTTGTGGAATGCAAGGGGTGTGGTTGTGGGTGATACTGACGGCCCTCCAAAGTATTTTGCAGGGGTATATCACCAACTGCTTGCCTTTCAGTGGCATATCCGAGGCAAGGCTCGAAGTTGGCTAGATTATGGTGGGGAATTTCATGTGTCTCCCCTATGGTTAGAGAGACATGTGCCTAATCAGATTGAGGTTATTGGCTCTCAATGAGTATTGAAGTGGAGTTATTAACATTCTCATTGGGAGTGTACGCCACATTGGGAGGTGTATAGTTGGAAGGCAAGCCATATGGCGTGAAGGCGTGCTTGTTTTGAATTTGCACATAATGGGGGCCGCTCGTACTTCCCAAATCTTTGCCCACCATATCTGAGGTTGGATGATTCATTTGGTTGAGATCAGATGGGGGCATCAGATTCACCTTAGCAACAACTCTGGTAGCGACAACTGCAACCGCATTGGCTTCCATTATCTACTTCATGCTCATCATGGCCATTTGCTCTTTCATGGCCTCCATGTCGGCCTTCATCTGCTCTTGCGCCTCCTCTACTTCACCCGTTACTCTAGCTCTAGCACAGGTTCGGTAAGGGCACCGTAAAGCATGTTCTTTTCTTTTTGATAACAATGATTAAGTTCATTTTTATTTTATTTTATTTTATTTTATTATTTTTTTATTATAATTTTTTTTCAAGGAAAGAATGCAATGAGCGATGCAACCAATGAAAAGCATGGATGAATGTGAATGATACACATTTGAAGTATTGCAAATTTTTACGCAGGACATGAGGTTGAATCAATTTAGATTTTTCAACATGGCTCAAGGTGAAACTGGAAGTAACAAGGACATCAATAGTCCTAAATGTGTTTGGCAGTAGACGAAGCAGCGATGTAACACGATCCATCTTTTGCCCCAATTTTTGAAAGATGGTTACTTCCATGCTTCAACTTGACTTGATGAACCTTTTTGTAAAAGCATGAGCTTGGTTCAACCCTATAATCCAATGAATGGCAATCCTGACCGCCAATACCTCAACAACATTTCATAGGGATGAATGACTCAGGAATACTTTAGGCTATGCATGGAAAATGTAATTATGAAATTGGGATGCCCGAAGAAACATCGTTTCCTAGTTAACCATGCATTAGGTACCATGTTCAATCATTTTGTTTTTTAAGTGAAATGGGTTTATGATCCCAACATGGTTGGCTCATGGTACCGAACATATGCAATGCATCATGAATTTTCATGCTTCCCTTTTTTTGTTTTTGTTTTGCAAAGGAAAATGCAAGGATCATGCATGGGAGAACATGAAAACAAAAGGTATGCAGTTTGTAGAACAACAAGTATGTTGAACGCATATGCATGATGATGCAATGACTCATGCAAAATGTGATGTTGGAACATGATAACGGACAAATGCAGGAACGATATGTTCATCATGATGCCATGAAGAGATGCTTATGCGATGCATGATATGAATGCATGCTAGAGATAAAATGCGGGAGTGATTTGATTCGCACTGATCTTTGGAGTAAAAATGCGGGATAAACTCATTTTATTCAGAAAGTTTATAACTCGTCAAGATCTGAGTGACAATACAAACTTCCTAGCGGTTTCTAATTATATGGGCCATTAAGTCTATCATATGCTGACAATAGCTGAGAAGTCCGTGGATCTCCTCGGGGGCGGAGTAGGTGTCCGCCATTGCTTTGGCCTTGGCTAGCAATAGGGGAAGCTCTTGACTCCCATTCAAGGTAAGAGCAAACTAGCCCATCCACATTGTTGCCTCTTGATGTAACGCGTTGATCACCCTTCCTCTAGCCTCCTTTTCCACATACACTTGGGCATACTTGTCCGCCACTTTATGCCCGTGGGCCGTGGCTAGATTCAGCTCTTCTTGGTATTTGCTGACAATAGCTAACATGTTGGTCTCTGTCTCGCATAACCGCTGAGACAAACTTCTTTTGGACCTCGAGCAAGCCTTCAATTCATCTTTCAAGATCAAGCTGTCTACTCATGATTGGTCCCTTTCCTCTCTCCTGAGCTTAAGCTCGCTGTTACTGCCCCACAGAGCCCCTCGGAACTTGTTCCAGCCGTGCTCTTCCCTACGAGCCCTCTTGGTCTCTTGTTCCAAGGCTTTGGTGGTTGCTATATTTATATCTCTTGGTTCGGCATTCTCCTTTCAGATCTTAAGAGCTGCTGATTTGAACCTTTCTTTGACTGTTTGGGCTTGCTCGAGTTCTGCCCTAAGGGCTTGCACCTCTTCGTCTTCCTCCGGTGCCTCAACTTCCTCCCTTTTAGCGGTTCTCAAACTCGGGAGCCAATCCAAACCTTGCACATGGGCTTTCAACCACTTACAGTAGCCACAGATAGGCCCATTGTTACTGCCCCTGAGTTTTTTGTCCTTCTTTTGCACAGTCTCCCACGCCTTGCGGACCTTCTGAAGTGCCTCCACGTTGGTCTTATTGAAACCTCGTGCAATAATAGGTGCGAGCTCTTCCTTTAGTGGTTCCCCTCTCATAGGGTAGCCAAGTTGTCTTATAGCAAGAACGGGATTGTAACTGATGCAACCCCTTATCCCCATCAAGGGAACATTTGAAAATCCTCTGCATGAAATAAGAACTCCGTCCGGTTCTTCCTTCCTTCCATCGAGGAAACCAGTTGACAGATGCTCCTTCTTTGCTTGCTAAGAGTTGGTCCCAATTTGCCCCTCCTTTCTCTGTGCATGAATGGTGGCTTTCTAGCGGGCAAGCATGCCTCACCTCTTGGCGAAAAGGTGTCAAACTAACCATACATAAAGAGCTGGAGTACAGCAAACAATCCTTGTATTGCTCTTTTCACATCTTTGGTCGAAGGTGTCATATAGGTCGGCTAACATAGCGACAACCGGGCTTCCCTTGTGGTTATGATAGGCGAGAAAAGCGTCGATTGGTGCTAGGTCCACCAACTCATCCACATTTGGAAAGAGGACTCCTCCGAAGATCAACAGTGCGAGAATATCTATGAACGGGGCCCACTCGCCTTTACTTGCCAAGATTCTTGCTTTTGCCTCCAAATATTTTCTCGATATTCCAACCACCCCATTTTCGACTTGCTTCCTGTGGTCTAATTCCTGCACAGAGATTTGGACTATCTTAGAAATTCTAGCTAATGAGGGATAGAACCCTGAGAAGAGGTATGGTCTTCTCCCCCCTAGAGGACATCCTAGGATCTCTTCAAATTCTTCCACCATGGGTGATAGCTGGAAGTCCCCAAAGGTGAAGCACCTTAACGGCTGATCATAATACTGGGCGAGGGAGGCAATGGCCTCTGTGGAGACTTCTACCATGGCTAGGTCCTAGATTTTACCATAAGCTTTGCGAAAAGCTTGCCGCTGGAGCTGACCCATCAACTGCCCTAACTCTTTTAGACTGGTGATCCCTAGGCTCTTGACCTTGACTTGATAGAACCTCTTTTTAAGCGAAGGTGTTTGACTTGATCCCATGTTTTACTAAAGTGAAACAAAATCGATGCGAATCAAAACTCCGACATCTATCATGGGTGGAATGGATGAATGCATGAAGAAATGCATATGATACAAATGCAATTTATGAACACGGGAGCCCGGGAAATTGTCTCCTTCTTAGATACAACGTCTTGGGGTAACACAGTGCCCAACGTATGTATTTAAGAAGGTGACATGGACCTTCCGTTGGTTTGCCAAAGAGAGGGTGTCGCAATGTGCCCTTCGCGGGCGAGCGAGGGCGAGGCTCACGGGTGCGCTTCCCAAAGGAGGAAAGATGCGCGGAGTCGCCACCAACGTTTATTTGTGGAAAACGTCGGGAAAACCGAAGGAAACCGGTCAAAATGAAAATTCTAAGTTCGGGAGTTGTATTTACGTTTGAGGAAGGTATTAGCACCTCTCACGTTTGTCTCAAAGGACAACAGCCTATTTTTCAGAATTGTGGAAATTGTGTTATCTTAACTTTTATTTCTTTTTATTTTTTGAGGTCGACAAAAGCGGGGCTTTTGCTCCTACGTACCCTCCATCGAAGAGGAAATCAGACCTACGTAGTTCTTTCACGTGCGTGAATCAAGTGATTCTTTTTACTTGAAGGGTGATCATTTTAAGGCGTTGGACCTTAAAAATGATCCATTTACTTGGTAAGAAACTGAAATGATAAACTTTCAAAACCCTATTTTTTTGTGGACGAGCTTGACTAGGCGAGTTGATTTTAGCCTTAGTTTCACTTTAGTTATTAGTCAATTCAATTAAGAATGAGAAATCCCAAAGAGAAAACGTCCGATTGATTTTTCGCTTTATTTTACTAAAAGGTATTTTTTGATTATTATATTATTATTTTACCTCTTTTTTGATTTCCAACGTGGTTACGGCACGACCGAACGGTCGGAATTCATTTTAACAGAAATTAACGAATACTACAATTCAAATGATCGGTGGAAATTTATTTTATTTTTGGATTAGGCGAGAAATGACTTAAATAAATGACTTAAGCACGTCAAAAGGGGGTATAGAAAGCGAATGAAAACGAGAATAAAAATACATGAAACAAAATGTGGACCACCACGGGTACATAGAATGAATTAAAAGGCTCGGTATGAAGTACTTACCCGTTGAAGACTGAAGAAAACGAAGAACCAACGATGAATGTTGAAGAACGGTCGAGAATCTTCGCGTAATTACTCACGGAAACGTTACGGAAGCGCCTCGGCTTGGATTTTCTTCACGAAAATAATTTTCCTCAGCAATTTCGAGAAAATAAGAAGTGCCAAGAAGGCTGAACCCCTTCTCCCTTCACTCCTCCCCCTATTTATAGAAAAATAGGGGAGGAGCTTGCCACCCAGCTCGCCCAGGCGAGCAAGGTTGCTTCCTCCAGAAGCAACAGCCTTCTGGAGGAAGAATCTGGAAGGCCCAAGTGGGCCTGATTGCTATTTGTACCCCCCCTTTACTAAATGCACCCCCCTCTACCTTTTTTTTGGTAATTCTTTTTCCGTAACGTTACGAAAATTTACGAATTTCGTAACGATACTTATTTCCCTTCCGCAAGGTTATGAGTCCTTACGGATTATGTATTTACTCCTTTTTTAGCTTTCGAAGAAGTTACGAAAACTCACGGGTTGTGAAAAATACCTCCTTTCGATTTCCGTCACATCACGGGATTTTCACGGATCGCGTAAGCCTGCTTCCTTTTGATTTTCGGCACGTCTCGGGACTTCACATATTGTGCAACAAAGGGTGCCAAATATCTCGAAGCGGCCAATCAATGGTTGTATATCATCAAATTATAATCCCCGGACGAAATTAGGGTATGACAGAGGGGATTAAGACGGGACCCACGCATGATGCATATGCGAAAGGTACAACACGGGGATGTACATAGTACGACAATATTCACAAATAAATATAAGCAAAAGGGTACTTAACACTTATACATGGCAGTGTGAAAAAATGGCACGCAGCGTGTTTGCTTCGTGCCCCTATTTTGGGGACCTACATGGGAGGGAGCTAAAAGGGCTTTTAGTGTTATTTCCCAAGGTGGTCATATCTCACTTGATGGTCTCTAGAGGTATCATCCCCTTCGAAGAACATATTCCAGCAGTAGGGACTACTAGCAACAATATGTCATCAAAGAGAAAAACTCTAGATGAGGGTTCACTGTAATCAAGCAAGTCGGAGACCTAGCATGATCACAAATTCACCTCCACTCCTTATGTTCCCACGAGCCCGGGTATAGGGCCCTTTTTTTCAACTCACCGTGTGTGCAAATAGTGTTGGTGTTTGTGTGCATCAAATGAATAAATATTTACCTCATGCATACATTTTAAAATGCACTAAAAGCATCAGAGAGTTATATACACAAGAACATAAGAAAAATAAAGGGAAACCAACAAAGGAGAAAGTCATGATAAAACATTGCACAAGATTAAAGGGCCTAACTCTCAAAAAATAGTCCCCAGTGGAGTCGCCAACTATCGCAACCTACCCTTCAGCGGGAGGGCGACGCGTGACTCGTTGGTGCGTGTTCCAAGAAAAGAATACGCGCGGAGTCGCCACCAACGTTTATTTGAGGAAAACGTCGGAAAAAATGGAAAAGACATGATCTACAAACTTTAAGTGAAAGGTTCGGGAGTTGTATTTATGCACAGGGAAGGTATTAGCACCCCACACGTCCGTTACAAGAGACGGCAACCTTTAATCAAATGTGCAAATATGACTTCAATTTATGTTATCTTCCCTTTTTACGTTCTTATATCTATTTTATGCCTTTTTATATTTTTATCTTTTTGTGGTCGACAAGGGCGTTTCCCTTTGCTCCTACGTATTCCTCAATTGTGATGAGAAAATCATACCTACGTAGTTCTTTTGTGAACAAAGCGTTTAAGTTAAGTTATTTTTTATCCTTTTCTGCAATATATGTTTTTATTGAATGAAGGGTCATTTAAGGCGTTGGACCATTAGACAATCTTTCGATTCCTTTGAAAAGTGAGAAAACATTAAGGCATTGGACCATTAATGATTTCTTTATTTTGGAAAGAGGTAACAAAGTTACATATTGATTTTAGGCTTTTTAGCAATCTACATTTAACCAATAAAAGCGGAAAAGACCATTTCAAGACGTTGGACCTTTGAAAATGGCTTTTTTAGGTGATGACAAAAGTTTGGTTTATGAATTGATTTTAGTCTTAGTTTCACTTTGGTTATTAGTCGATTCGATTAAGAAAGAGAAATCCCAAAGAAAAACGTCCGATTGATTTTTTTTATTTATTTTACTAAAAGATATTTTTTATTATTATATTATTATTTTACCTCTTTTTGGTTTCCAACGTGGTTATGGCATGACCGAACGATCGGATTTCATTTTAATAGAAATTAAAGGATGTTACAATTCAAATGATCGGTGGAAATTTATTTTATTTTTTGATTAGGCGAGAAAATGACTTAAGTAAATGACTAAAGCACGTCAAAAGGGGGTACGAAAAGTAAATGAAATGCAAATAGAAGCACGTGAAACAAATGAGGACCACTAAGGGTACATAGAATGAATTGAAAAGTTCGATTTCAGGAACTTACCGGTTGAAGACCGAAGAACGACGAAGAACGAACGAAGAACGTCGAAGAACGGTTGAAAATCTTCGCGAAATCACCCACGAAAACGTTACGGAAACGTTACGGAAGAACCTCAGCTTGGATTTTCTTCACGGAAAGAATTTTCCTCACTAATTTTAAGTGATCCTCAGATACCAGGAGGGTTGAACATTTTTCTCCTTCACTCCTCCCCCTATTTATAGGAAAATAGGGGAGGAGCTTGCCACCCAGCTCGCCCAAGCGAGCTAGGTTGCTTCCTCCAGAAGCAACCGCCTTCGAGAGGAACATCCTGGAAGGCCCAAGTGGGCCTGGTTGCTATTTGAACCCTCATTTTTACTAAATACACCCCTTCCTTTTTTTTGGTGATTCTTTTTCCGTAAAGTTACGGAAACTTACGAATTTTGTAACGATACTTGTTTTCTTTCTGTAATGTTGTGGAACCTTATGGATTATGTAATCATCCCTTTTTTGGCTTCCGGAACGTTACAGAACTTTACGGATTGCGCACTAACACTTCCTTTTAATTTTCGGCATGTCACGAAACTTCACGGATTGTGCTACAACGCTTTTCTTTTGGCTTCCGGCATGTCTCGGAACTTCACAAATTGCCTAACAATGCGTGCCAAATACCTTGAAGTGGTCAAACGAGGGTCACATCCCAACAACGGATGGTCCCCGGACGAAATTAGGGTATGACAGCAACCTATGCTATTTTGTGAGGTGTTTGATGTCTGGGGTATAGATTTCATGGGCTTTTTTCCTGTATCTTTTGGTTATGTTTACATTCTCGTTGCAGTTGATTATATTTCAGATCTAATCTGTTTTGCAGGTTTGGAGTACCTAAAGCAATCGTTAGTGAACAAGGAACCCATTTTTGCAACAAATCAATGCATGCCTTGCTTAAAAAGTACAGGGTTGTACACAGGGTATCCACACCATACCACCCCCAAACCAATGGACAGACAGAAATTTCTAACAGAGAGATCAAGAGAATTTTAGAGAAGATTGTGCAGCCAAGCAGGAAAGATTGGAGTACCAGGTTAGATGATGCTCTTTGGGCACATAGGACTGCCTACAAAGCACCCATAAGAATGTCTCCTTATCGGGTTGTCTTTGGAAAGCCATGTCATCTTCTAGTTGAGATTGAGCACAAAGCATACTAGTCAGTGAAGACCTGCAACTTCTCTATGGATCAAGTTGGTGAGGAAAGAAAGTTGCAACTGAGTGAGTTAGATGAAATCCGCCTAGAAGCGTATGAGAATGCCAAGTTATACAAAGAAAAGACCAAGAAGTCCCATGATAGCATGATAATTAAGAAGGACTTCATGGTTGGGCAAAAAGTGTTATTGTATAATTCTAAAGCTTGGACTCATGAGTGGTAAGTTGAGGTCTAAGTGGATTGGTCCTTTTGTTGTTACTAATGTTTTTCCTTATGGTACAGTTGAGATCAAAAGTGACTCCACAAACAAGAGCTTCAAGGTCAATGGACACTGACTTAAGCCATTCCTCACAGACCCTTCTTTAGTGGACGTAGTGGTGGAAGAGACTTCCTTACTCCACCCTACTCTTCCTCCACCATGACTTACAGAGTTTTTCTTTTCCTATCTCCTTCTTTAATTTTATTACATTTGTCCGATTCTATTTGATGGTTTAATTGATTTTAATCTTTTAATTGTGCTACATTGAGGACAATGTGTTGTTTAAGTATGGGGTGGGGGGGAGTGTTCTTTGGTTTTGGTTTTGCTAGTTTTGTTTGTGTTAAATTTGTTGGTTTTGTTAGTTTTGTTGGGTTTCTAGTTTAATATTTTAGGTCAATTCTGTTTGCATGTACAACTTTGCATATTTTTCTTTGAATTATAGGATATGTTCAAGAAATGGGTAATTGTTCTGAAAATAAAAGTCGCAAGACATTTTGTGATTTGAAATCCTTGTTTTTCCTCTACATGTCATGATAGTTTTGAAAGCTCAATTTGAAAGTGATAAAAGACTATGAAAGTGGAGAAGATGTAATGTCTTCTAACTATGACTTTTCTATTTCTTTTGATGAAATTCAAGATGCATTCAATGACTTGCATAAAGAATATATTAAACTTGTCAAATTAGTTTCATATTTTAAGAAAACTATTTCAAGTTTAGAAAAGGAAATTTTGAAATTGAAATTGGAAATTTGAATTTGAAATTTGAAATTTGAAATTTGAAATTGAAATTTGAAATTTGAAATTTGAAATTTGAAATTTGAAATTTGAAATTTGAAATTGGAAGTTGGAAGTTGGAAGTTGGAAGTGGAAGTTGGAAGTTTGAAGTTGAAATTGGAAGTTGGAAGTTGGAATTTGAAATTTGAAATTTGAAATTGAAAGTTGGAAGTTGGAAGTTGAAATTGGAAGTTGGAAGTTGAAATTTAAAATTTGAAATTTGAAGATTTAAAAATTGTTATTGCCAAATTTACTCTTGTTACTAGTTCTACTGCTTTTATTGTGGTAAGAAAGAAAGATCATAATGCATCAGCATGTTATATTAGAAACAATGGTAGTAGCATTTGAAAAATGGTATGAGTTTCAAAAGGATCCTTACTCAAAACTAACATACAAGGAACCAAGAAAATTTGGGTACCAAAATCAAAATATGATTATATGAATGATGGACTCTTTGAAGCAAAGTTGATACACTAATAGCAGTTGCTCCAAACACATGGTGAGTGATGCATCAAAGTTTATTCATATTTCTCCCAAAGATAGTGAATATGTGATCTATGGAGACCACAAACAAAGGCCACTTGATCAACAAGCCCAACAATGGTAGTAGCATAGTTTATTAAGTATTGACCAATTATGTGATAAAGGCCATTTATCCAACAAGAGGAATTTAATGTTTGTCTATTTTTGATTATTTTTTCCTATAATTGTTAACTTTTGATTGAGTTTTGATTGTCTTGGATGATTGTGTTTGAGATTTATGTTTATTGTTTTTGTTTGAGTTTTGATTGTCTATGATGATTGTGTTTGAGAGTTATGTTGATTATTGATTACTTTTGATGATTATTGTTGATTGTGGATTAATGATTGTCTTTGTTTGTGTTGTGATAGTCATGATGATTGTTGATAGTGGATTAATGATTGTCTTTGGTTGGGTTTTGATGATTATTGTTGTTGATAATTGATTTTGCACTTTTGATTGTGCTTGATAGTTATGATGATTGTTTTTAATGATTGTTTATGATTGTTTTTGATTGAGTTTTGATTGTCTTTAATGATTGTGTTTGATAGTTATGATGATTGTTTTTAATGATTGTTTATGATTGTTTTTGATTGAGTTTTGATTGTCTTTAATGATTGTGTTTGATAGTTATGATGATTGTTGATTGTTTTTTATGGTTGTTTTGCTTGTTTATGATGATTGATTACTTTGAATGTTTATAATAATTGCATTTGATGGTTGTTTTACGTGATTGTTCATACTCATAAATGTTTTTGATTGCTTAATTTTATATTGGTTGCTTATAATCACATATTTGTCCTCATTTCTAACATTATCTGTCTTTAATTTCCTTGATATTTCAAACTTGTTGCATTGGGTTTCTTTCGGATTTGGTTCTTTATATTTCTGTTTTGCACTTGGTTGTTTTCTGATTGCTTTGGATATTCCTCTTTGTTATTTAAGCCTTGATGTGTTTAACACTTGGTTGATTCCTCTGAGAATGATTGGTTATTATGTGAATGATTGTTTCTATTTTGATTATTATATGATTTTGTTTTTTATTATTATATATTTTGATTATTTATACTGAATATGTATTTTTATGGGTGCAAAATATTTTGTTTTAATGCCTTTTGGTATCATTTGATTCTCGTATATTACAACAAGCGGTAACATTTTCTTTTAAGCCATGAAATGATGCTTGAACAATATGACATTCATGTAGAATGTTTTAAGCGGTAACATTCTCTACTCTTTTAATTCATTAGAAATTGTTGAATGTTTTTCTCCTCTCTACTCATGATTTGTTTTTTATGTTGACAAAGGGGGAGAGATAGATAAAAGATAAGATAGTAAGGAAAATTATCTATTCTTTATGAGACAACTTTTTATATATGAAATCTTCAACTGTTTCATATAAGCAATCAATGCAAAATCGAGGGGAGTAAACTATACAGATAAATATTCTTTAGTTTTTACTCCTAACCTACAGATGGTTGTCATCAAAAAGGGGAAGAATGTGAATGTATGAATACATGATTTTGATGATGCCAAAGAATAATTAAACAAGGTTGCGTTCAAGATTACTTCAACAAACATTTAAAGGTTAAGCATTGCTTCAAGATTAATACAAGGTTGCTTCTACAAACAAGCATTGCTTCAAGATTAATTCAAGATCAAGTTTTGCTTCCAAACAAAGTGTTTCCAAGACATCCAAGGCTGTGGTAATCGATTATCAAGCAGTGTAATCGATTACCAGAAGACAATTTTGAAAAAATAGCTTTTAGAAGGGTTTTGAAATTTGAATTTAAAAGCTATAATCGTTTACCATTGATGTGTAATCGATTACCAGCAATAAAACTCTTGAAATTCAATTTCAAAAGTCATGACCCTTCAAATTATAACTCTATAATCGATTACCAGAAACCTGTAATCGATTACCAGTGAAAAAATTCAGAAAAAGCTTTATGAAAAGACACATCTCTTCAAACCATTTTGAAAAGGCACAAAGGGCCTATATATATGTGTGTCTGATTTAAAAAAGAGAGAGATATTCCAAGAGAACTTCATTGTCAAATGCTCTCTCAACAACTCTTGGGAAAACACATGCAAATCAATTGAGAGTTCATCCAAGAACTTCAAATTGTATTATCCACTCTAAAGGAGAGAAATCTTTTTGTTCATATCAGAAAGTCAATTGTAAACAAAAGACTGGTTGTCTCTTGAATTGTGAGTTTCCTGAACACAAGGGAAAGGGATTCCTTGGGTGTTCAGAAGTTGTAAAAAGGATTTTTACAAAGATAGTGGAAAATCTCAAGTGGGTTGCTTGAGGATTGGATGTAAGCACATGAAGTGGCCGAACCAATATAAATCGAGTTTGCATTTCTCTCTTCCTTTATCTCATTTATGTTATTGCAATCAATTTTTCCTTGGACATTTAAAAGAACATTGTTAAATTGATTGCTTCTTGTTCTTCTTCTACATTCTAAGCCCATCATTTGAAAAGGGGGGGGGGGGGGGGGGGTTAAAAGTTTGTTAGTGGGAATCTTGAAACTTATTTCACCCCTCCCCTTTTAAGTTATTGAGGCCACTTGTCCAACATCTTGTGCTACATGGGCTTCATTCAAAATGTTTACCATCAGCACCCGATGAGGTTTGGAGTTCATGAGTAACCCCAAAAAAGAGATCTTGGCTGGAGTCTTGTTCAATTGCTCAATCACTTCGAATTCACTATGTTGAATGATCCTTAGAAATTCAGTAGCCTCCTTAGCTGATATCTCCCTCTTACGAAAGTCATCTCCTTCCTCTACAATTTTTCCAACAGGGGCCTTATCATTTACGGTTGGACCCGCCCTGTCCCTTTCGCCTATATCTGCCTTCACCTTCCCCTTATCTTTTGACCTTGCCAATAATTTTGGAGCAGCGAAAATACGTCCACTACGAGTCATGCCACTCGTACCATAAATATTTGTAATCTTAGCAGATGGCATGTCATTCCCAACACGTACGACGGACGCATCCTACCTTTTGCCAGGCCCTTGTACGACATATTTCCATGGCACTACCTTATCACTTTTGTAAGGGAAGGGTGCAGGCGTCTTTGCTGTGAAGGGTTGGAAGCCTTGGGACCTCTGAGTGGTAATGTCCCTGGTGAAATGGATCACCAAAGGCTGATGCAATCCTACCCTGCAAGGGCATTGGATAGAAGACTCCAAGTAGATTGGGCTAGAGATGCAAGAGAAAGCCTTTGGGTTCTCATGAGCCTTAGGGTAGATTTCGGGGCCATGGGCTAAGTATGAGCCCACTTATCTTTGTACATATTTGTCATACCCTAATTTCATTCGGGGACAATTGTTTGTCGACATGTGTGTTGAAGCAAAGCTTCATGGTGAATCAAGAATGATTCAAAGATGTTTTGATGATAACAAAAGATGATGACAAAGGTGATGACAAAAAGCTTAAAGATCAATCAAAGAACAACTCAAGTGAATCAAGAACAATTCAAGAGTTCAAGATAAGAATCAAGAAGAATTCAAGACTCAAGAAGAAAGTTTAGAGTCAACAATCAAGATTCAAGGTTCAAGATCTCAAGAATCAAGATTAAGATTCAAGAATCAAGAGAAGGCTTAATCAAGATAAGTATGAAAAGTTTTTCTCAAAAATTGAGTAGCACATGATTTTTCTCAAAAACATGTTTTACCAAAGAGTTTTTACTCTTTGGTAATCGATTACCAGATTGTTGTAATCGATTACCAGTAGCAAAATTGTTTTGAAAAAGTTTTCAAATTGAATTTACAACGTTCCAATTAATTTCAAAAAGCTGTAATCGATTACAATGTTTTGGTAATCGATTACCAGTGCCTTTGAACGTTGAAATTCAAATTCAAATGTGAAGAGTCACATCCTTTCACATAAAAGCTTTGTGTAATCAATTACACTGATTTGGTAATCGATTACTAGTGATTGTTTCTGAATAAAATTAAAAGATGTAACTCTTCAAATAGTTTTGACTTTTTCAAATTGGTTTTTAAGTTTTTCTAAAAGTCATAATTCTTCTAATGGTTGTCTTGACCAGACATGAAGAGTCTATAAAAGCAAGGCTTTGTTTTGCCTTTCAATAATCTTGAATACTTTTTCAATCAATCTCTTACAATCCTTTATGTCGCAACCTACCCTTTTGCGGGCGAGCGAGGCGAGGTTCGCGTGTGCATCTTCAAAAGGAAACCGGTCATGAAGAATATTCCAGATTCGGGAGTTGTATTTACGTTTGAGGAAGGTATTAGCATCTCTCACGTTTGTCCCAAAGGACAACATCCTTAGATTAGGATTGTGTGAAATTATGTATTTAAACCTTTTATTTCTTTTTTATTTTTGAGGTCGACAAAATCGGGGCTCTTCCTCCTACGTACCCTCCATCGAAGAGGAAATCAGACCTACGTAGTTCTTTTTTAAGGGTGAATCAAGTGATTCTTTTTACTTGGAAGGTGGTCATTTTAAGGAGTTGGACCATAAAAATGATCCATTTTTACTTGGTGAGAAATCCTTTTTTAGTGATTTTTCGCGGACGAGCTTGACTTTGCGAGTTGATTTTAGCCTTAGTTTCACTTTAGTTATTAGTCAATTCAATTAAGAAAGAGAAATCCCAAAGAGAAACGCCCGATTGATTTTTTTTTTGCTTTATTTTACTAAAAGATATTTTTTGATTATTATATTATTATTTTACCTCTTTTTGGTTTCCAACGTGGTTACGACACGACCGAATGGTCGGATTTCATTTTAACAGAAATTAACGGATATTACAAATCAAATGATCGGTGGAAATTTATTTTATTTTTTGATTAGGCGAGAAAATGACTTAAGTAAATGACTGAAGCACGTCAAAAGGGGGTACGGAAAGTAAATGAAATGAGAATAAAAGTACACGAAACAAATGGGGACCACCACGGGTACATAGAATGAATTGAAAAGTTTGATTTTGGGTACTTACCAGTTGAAGACCGAAGAATAATGAAGAACGAACAATGAATGACGAAGAACGGTTGAAAATCTTCACGAAATCACCCATGGAAACGTTACGGAAGCGCCTCGGCTTAGATTTTCTTCACGGAAACAATTTTCTTCAGTAATTTCAAGTGAATACGAAGTGCCAAGAAGGTTGAACCCCTTCCTTCTTCACTCCTCCCTCTATTTATAGCAAAATAGGGGAGGAGCTTGCCACCCAGCTCTCCCAGGCGAGCTCAACTCGCCCAGGCGAGCCATGTTGCTTCCTCCATAAGCAACCGCCTTCTGAAGGAAGAATCTGGAAGGCCCAAGTGGGCCTAGTTGCTATTTGCACCCTTTTTTTACTAAATACACCCCTTTGCTTTTTCTGTTGTTTCTTTTTCCGTAACGTTACGAAACTTTACAAATTTCATAACGATACTTGTTTTCTTTCCGTAAGGTTCTGTAACCTTACGGATCATGTAATTACTCCTTTTTTAGCTTTCAAAAAGTTACGGAAATTCACGGATTGCATAACAATACTTCCTTTTGATTTCTGGCACGTTACGGAATTTCACAAATTGCGTAACAATGCTTCCTTTTGATTTTCGGCATGTATCGGAACTTCACGTATTATGCAACAAAGGGTGCCAAGTACCTTGAACCGGTCAACCAAAGGTTGCATGCCATCAAACAATAGTCCCCGGACGAAATTAGGGTATGACAGTTGCCCCTCTTTACTTACCTTTTATCGGAGATAAGAGGAAAGCAAAGACAGAACACTGATTTCATCCGTCTTTGCCCTTTCTCTGATTATTCTATGACGACTTCTGTCTCTCCTTCTTCTTTCTCTGCACAACATAAAACAAACACAAACAACAAAAAAACCAATAAAATAATATACACATGGTTGGCGAAGGAAACGATCGGGAAAATAACAAAGAACCACATTTCCTAGTCACCGGAGGCTCCGCGCTTGATGGTGGAGGACGCATGAACAGCACTAGGCAATCAATTCATGGGTCTCCGAACAAGATTTGAGGGTGGAGGATAGGTGAACAGCGCTAGGCAATCAATTCATGGGTCTCCGAATAAGATTTGTTGGCAGGACCGAATGGTCCACCGGGTTTTTTCCACCTAAAAAGGCAAACATACTTTTTGCAAAGAAAAATAAATCATTCGCGAGAGCACCATATCTTAGAGAAACAATATACCCATGCCAAAAGCAATTTTCCTTGTAACCGAAAATGAAGGGCAGGATGTCAACATTTAGCTTTTAAATGAACATTCAGGGGAAACGTCGGGTCCGACTGAAACTGGGAATAAAGTCACTCATAGTGTATAAAAACTCACACAGATAAGTGTTTTACCCTAATTCTAAACCATAACTGCACCATGACTTTATTTTGCACATGATTTCCTATTGAACCAAAAGATCACACGCACGATCACGGATCAATAGGATTTTCTCGAAGGTAGTGTTTTGGAGAGGAAGCTGGGTGTTTCGGTCTTTTCCTATTTGTTTAGGTGGGGCGGGATATTGCCAGTCGAGAATGACTTTGAATGGCAATCCCAAAGGAAGAACCACTTAAAAAATGGGTTTTCCCTTTGCCGGCGGTTATTTACCTCGCCGAAAATTTATTTGGTCCAAAAATCTCCTGTCCTCTCTTTCTTTTATTGATCGGGAATTATTCTGTTTTCCTCCGATCTTTTCCTTTTTACTTTCTTCCGATCTTTGATCGGGAATCCTTCTTTTCCTTTCTTTTCATTTCTTCCTTTTCTTTCTTTTCATTTCTCCCTTTCCATTTCTTTCTTTGGGAATTCGGGTTTTAGCATTCGTTATTTGCTCTCCCTTGAGGAGATTCTGCTGTCCTTTTCTTCGGGGGAAAGGATGAGGATTCTTTTCATAGGCCAAGGTTCAAAGTAGCCTAAGGTTGTGTCTCAACATGGTCTTTTCATCGTGGGAGCCCGATCTTGATATCAGGGGCAAAACAAATTCGTGTGTCAAGGTGTCGGTCTCGGGTTGAATTTCCATATTATTTCCACGAGGCACGCGTAACAATGATGATTTGGAAACAACATGCAAAATTAGTCATGGCCACAACTAGGTGGGTACTCAAGCATCCAGTTTATGGCATTTGTGATACTAAGGCTTGGGATTTACACAAGTAGACCCAATATTTCCAAATTATGTTCTTTCATCGGTTCAATGAATCCATCCATTCTTATCTCGGCTATTCGGGAAAATAAACTCTTAGCGTCAGTCCCTTGTTTCCAAAAGATATGTTTGCTCTCTACGAATGAGTTATGCTTCCTATGACCATAACATGCGGACCTTCGAGGTCTTTCTTTCTTTTTCTTTTTGTTTCATTTTTTATGTTTACATAAAACTATACATCCATTGCCATCTATGAGAAAAACTTTTCTTTGTACACCTACATTCCTATACATGACGAACTTTTTCTGTATACACACGCATTAAAACTCTTTCTCTTTACATCAACACGGTCTATATACAAACCCTATTCCTGTTCAAAGATTTCTTTTCGTTTTTTCCAACACACACTCGTAGTTTATACAAAAATTTCTTTATATACACTCGTTGCTCACACACAAGAATTTCATTTCACACATTATTTACACACACAAAATCCTTCTATACACATTTTTTCTTTTACATATAAAAAAAACTCTTTTCTTTTCTTTATATATATAGACACGACATTCGCTCACAATGCTTCTTTCTTTTTTCTTATTTTTGGCATTATCATGATTTTGTTCATTTTATTTTTAGGACGGCGTTCCTAAATGAAAACTTTACACGGTTCTGGAATTTCAACAAACACTATTGACAACAATGAAGTAAGCACTAACGTAGCAGTCCAAACGACATGTATGCCCAAAACAAGAGTCAAACAAAACAAAACAAACGTTAGTCCCTCAAGTTATATATATAAAAAAATAAAATGATATGTAACAGATAAAAAAGGAAACATAAAAGAGAATATGGATCTAGGGATCTCCCGGTCATGTGGCTCCGCTCCCTCCCAAGAAATCGAGTAAGTCTGTCATCTCCTCGTCCATGCAGGCCTCATCTGCATCGCCGGGAGCCTCTGCGGGCACCTCCCCTACCTGGGCCTCAGGCCAATCTCTGGGCCATGCGACCTTTGCCCTGAACTGATCTGGAGTAGGGCATGGAAAAGGAGCGAAACCCTGGCTCTACTGATTGAGGCTGAGCTGGTAGAGACAGTCAAGGGTCTGCACGTGCGCCCTGTGGTTGGCCGCCTGCTGGCAAACCAAATGCCGTAAATACCGCTCCGTGTCAAATGACCCAGTTGGATCAGCCTGATGAGGTGGCGGCGGTGCGTCTGGGGCCTGCGGGTCACCACCCTGCGCCTGTCTAGGCGTGCAATACTTCTCTACGAAAGCCCGGGTGATCGGCGGTCGAATCACCTTTCTAGGTGTGACGGGAAACCCGAACGACTGGCAGAGACTCGTGATCAATGCTGGAAAACCCAGGGCCCTATTAGACTTATCTGGGTCTAGAGGGTGCCTAGTAGGCGGCATACCTACAAATAAATAAATGGCATCAGCGATCAACTGAGCCACATGGACGCTCATCCGTGTCAGGATGGCGTACACCAGCTGACACTTCGGCAGAGGGAGGTCGGAGTTATGATCGCTGGGCAGGATGTTGCTGAGCAGCAACATCATCCATGTCTAGGTCAAGGTAGTCATGTTGGTGCGCATGATCTGCACCCGTCTCCCGGCAGCGGTCCGGGAAAAATCCTGACCTGGTATGCATAGCAGCTGAGCAATGGCTTCCTCGTCAGACCCATTGGCCTGGTTCCTTCTCTGACTGTACTCGCACTCCTGGCCCTCCTCCAACACTAGCGGGTATCTCAGGAACTGGATGAGGGCGTCTGCATCAAAAGGAATCCACTGGCCCCTTACCCATGACCGCATGTCCCGCACGCCCTCCTCTATAGGCCAAGCATTGGCATAAAACTCGAGAACTATATCTGGATCAAACTTGGCCATGGGAGCGACCAGCGACGTCCAACACCGACGAGCTATCTCCTCCAGGAAATCTGTGTACTCGTTGTCCCTGAGCTGGACGCGTCTCTCTTGGTGGAAGGACCATCCCTTGATGGCTTCAAAACGCTGTTGGTGCTCAGCGCTCTTGAAACGATGGCTATCAAAGTCGGTAGCGGCACTAGTCCCTTCGGCCGCGGCGTCCTTCCTAGATCTCTTTGTGGAAAGCTTTCTCGGAGCCATTTCCTGTGAAGACAAACATTTGGAAAGTTAGTCTACAAGAAAAGGTTTATTTTAGCGCAAAAACGACATGCTAATCTTTCCGATTTAGAACAAACTTGTGCACAGATTTAATGTAACACATTTATGAACATGCGTACGCGTAAAATATCTTACTATTTATGTCAACATACAAGGATATTCAAAATATTCTAGGTACCACACACACACACACACACACACACACACACACACACACATACACACACACACACACACACACACACACATATATATATAGTTTGAAAAGAATACACATACACGTGCTCAAGGCATTGCGTCAAAATTACACATGTTCATATCCTAAGTATTTTGCTATCACAAACTACCTACACACATTTGAAGTATTTTATTTAACATACAAATTTTTGTCATTTCATTCACATTTATTTATACACGTATGCACATTGGAAAGCTAATCTCACGTCATGCACATACTTGCATTTGAAAAGGAACTTTCATGCCATCTATATACATTTGAGGGACAATTCCACATCATATATTCATTTGGGAAGTGTCCTCAGGCCATTTTTGACATGGGTACATTTCCTAAAAGGCTCCTAATGCTACCTATCCTCAAATATGCATATGTTGAAAGGCATTTTTTGCTACTCATTCATACTTTGCAAGGTATCTTTACGCCCTATATTCACATATATACATACCATTGAAAGGTATTTTCCATGCTACCTATATTCACACATATATACATACCGTTGAAAGGTATTTTCCATGCTACCTATATTCACATATATACATACCATTGAAAGGTGTTTTCCATGCTACCTATATTCACACACATACATACCATTGAAAGGTGTTTTCCATGCTACCTATATTCACACACATATACATACCATTGAAAGGTTTTTTCCATGCTACCTAGGTGCAAAGTATTCCTCATGGGGCAGCCAAATTCTAGTAAAAACCCTCTCAAGCATGTCCTAATATTCGTGCCTTTCCATATTCAAAACCAAAATTTAGATTCCTAGGCATAAGTCCTGCTTCCTTGCATTGAAATTAAAAGCTTGGGTTCCTAAGCTTAGAATTGCATTTGGGAACTCATTTCAAATCCTTTATGCTGTCCCTATGTATATAAAACAGTCCCACAATCCCAATCTTACAAAATCATATTCATATGTCATTGAGGCATTTCACCGAGCATTTGGTGGGCGCATGTTTAGGCATGAATAGCAAGAGAGTGGGGGCAACGTGGCATGCCCCATTGCTTCAGGATGCAACATAGGCCTAAGGCCATCCCCTACAACCCCTCAATTCAAACAAACCAAGCATGAAAACAACCCAAAATTGCCCCACAAATTTGAGCACATTCTCACAATTTAGAGCACCAAAAGATGAACAAGATGCACCAATGGAAAGCTAAAAAACTCAAGGATTAAATACTTACTTGTTGGAGTGAGTAGGAGTACCAAAAATGAAAGCAAAATGCAACCAAAGGTGGCTTGGGGGAGCAAAAACCGTGAGTCCCGTAAGCAAGAATGACCATTTGAAGCTGTGGGTTCGATGGCCCCAATGAAATCTATCCCCCACATGGAAAAAGGCCAAGGGGCGGACATGACATTCAGAGGATGTGGTGGAACATTGACATTGTCCGCGTATGCTTGACATTTATGGCATTTCCTTACATGGGCGCAGCAATCACTTTCCATAGTGAGCCAGTAATAACCTGCTCTAAGGATCTTCCTGGCCATAGCATGCCCATTGGCATGTGTCCCAAATGAACCCCTGTGGATTTCCTCAATCATGTAGTTCGCCTCTTTGGCATCTACACATCGTAGGAGGGTCATGTCGTGGTTTCGTTTGTACAGGATGGTACCACTCACAAAGAAACCAGTAGCCAATCTCCTTAACGTTCTTTTGTCATTGTCGGAAATCCCTGGTGGATATTCTTTATTCTCAACATATTGTTTGATGTCGAAATACCACGGTTTCCCATCTCGCTCTTCCTCTATCGCACAACAATGTGTCGGCTTGCCCCGAGATCTGATTTCAATGTACGATAGATCCCCGTGTGGGGCAAGTTGAAACATGGATGCCAAGGTGGCCAATGCATCGGCCATTTGGTTCTCTTCCCGAGGTATGTGGTGGAAAGAAATGTCATCAAAGAATTTGGATAACTTCAAGATATGAGTTTGATAGAGTATCAACTTCGGATCCCTAGTTTTCCATTCTCCTCTCAACTGGCGTATTACCAAAGCCGAGTCTCCATACACTTTGAGTAGCTTTACGTCAAAATCAATGGCCGCTTGAATCCCAAGGGCGCACGCTTCATATTCGGCCATATTGTTGGTACAATCGAAACCTAGCCTGGCCGTGAAAGGAATACACTGATCATCTAGGGATACAAGGACTGCCCCTACTCCATGGCCCAAAGCATTAGATGCACCATCGAAGCAAACAATCCATTTGTCTATATCCTCGTGCGTCCGCTTCTCTTCGAATAGGGCCATGATGTCTTCATCCGGGAACTCAGGGTGCATTGGCCGATAATCTTGGAGGGGTTGTTGGGCCAAATAATCTGCCAAGGCGCTTCCCTTTATCTCCTTTTGGGTGACGTACACAATATCGAATTCAGATAGTAGTACCTGCCACCTAGCGATTCGTCCCGTGAGGGCCGGTTTCTCAAAGATGTATTTCACGGGATCCATTTTGGAAATAAGCCACATGGTATGACTAAGCATGTACTGCCTAAGACGATGTGATGCCCATACCAAGGCGCAGCACGTCCTTTCCAGCATTGAGTAATTCATCTCACATGCGGTAAACTTCTTGCTTAGATAGTAAATGGCTTGTTCCTTTTTCCCAGAGTCATCGTGTTGACCCAACACGCACCCCATAGACTCGTCTAACATAGTCATGTACAGGAAAAAAGGTCTTCCTGTTACAGGTGGCATGAGCACCGGGGGGTTTGCGAGGCTCTGTTTGATCTTCTCGAAGGCCTCTTGGCAGTCGTTGTTCCACAGGACCGCCTAGTTTTTACGCAATAGTTTGAAGATGGGCTCACAGGTAGGGGTGAGTTGCGAGATAAATCTCGCGATGTAATTCAACCTGCCCAGGAAACCTCAAACTTGCTTCTAAGACGATGTAATTCACTTTCTCGGGATCTATCTCTATCCCTTTCTGGCTCACGATAAATCCCAATAACTTCCCCGATTTTACCCCGAAGGTGCACTTGGTTGGGTTTAGTTTCAGTTGGTATTTCTGTAGCCTTCCAAACAGCTTACGCAGATTGACGAGGTGTTCGTCCTCAGTCCGAGATTTGGCAATCATGTCATCTACATAGACTTCTATCTCTTTATGCATCATGTCATGGAACAACGCTACCATGGGACGCTGATAGGTTGCCCCAGCATTTTTCAGCCCGAAGGCCATCATTTTGTAGCAAAACGTTACCCATAGGGTGACGAAAGTAGTCTTCTCCACATCTTCGGGTGCCATCTTTATTTGATTATACCCTGAGAAACCATCCATAAAAGAGAAAAGGGCGAACTTGGCTGTATTATCTACCAGTATATCAATGTGTGGCAGGGGAAAATTGTCTTTAGGATTGGCTCGGTTTAAGTCCCGATAGTCTATGCACATTCGCACTTTGTCGTCCTTTTTTGGGACCGGGACAATGTTGGCTACCTACTCCGGGTATCGAGCTATAGTTAAGAAACCCGCATCGAACTGCTTTCTCACTTTTTCTTTGATTTTTAAAGACATTTCAGGTCTCATCCTTCGTAGCTTCTGCTTAACTGGGGAAGACCCAGGATTCAATGGCAACTTATGTTGCAAAATGTCGAGGTCCTGCCCTGGCATGTCTTGGTACGACTATGCAAAGATGTCTTGATATTCTTCAAGAAGGGTTATCAAGCCTTGGCGGATAGGGGCGGTCATACCGGTTCCTACTTTCACTTCTTTCTTTCCCTCTCCGGTCTCTAAGTTTATCAGTTCGGTTTCCGCTTGGTGAGGCTTCATTTCGTGTTCTTCCAGAGCGATCAACCTCTCCAACTCTGGTGAAAGGACGTCCACTTCCTCTTCTTCGTTTATTGATTGGCTTACATCTCGGTCAAAATCGACCCTCATATCTATACCAATCAAGACAAAAGAAACAAAAACATGCAGAATGATATGAGAAAAGGTGGAACCGCAATAACAGATGAAACAAGATCTCTTTGTTATTTAATAAGGTAGGTTTCACAAAACAAAAGAGAAAGGAATCTATAGATTCTAATTACATTGAATCAGCGGTATAGACCTCCGACTGGCTTATCACGCGCCAGTTCCTCACTTGGGAATCGGTATGGCATGGTCGCATGAAACTTGGCAGATCTTGTGGAGACTCCTCTCCTATTGCCGCCACCTCTTCCTCGAACATTATCCCGGCACTCATGAAACACTGGCTAACATGGTCGGGCCATGCCCTATCTGCCCAGAGTCTTGACGGCGCATTCCTTCTTCCCGGTTTCCCGGGTTCATACCCCAACCCTTATTTGTACTGGTTTCCCCTAATGTCGACCACATCAGCATTCCCGAGGCAGTCCTTGCCTAGACCCATTCTGGGCTCATAACCGTGCCTGAGCATTACCCGAGCCACCATTAGGGCTGCATTAGAGAGACAAGGTAGCACCGGACTCGTTTCCACAGAGGCATAACTCACCACCTCGAAGGTTTGGAAAGCTGTTTCCAATGATTCTTCCGCTGCTTCTACATATGGTGCGGAGGAGGCGTAGCTCACCAACACATCTTCTTCGCCTGACACTATCACCAAGATGTCGTGTGCTACGTGGGCTTTGTTGAGGACCTTTACCAATAGTGCACGATGAGGCTCAGAGTTTATGAGCAGTTCGAGCAAAGAGATCCTTGCCAGAGTTTTATTCAGTTGCTTAACTACTTTAAACTCGCTTTGTTGGATGAGACGAAGGAACTCATGACCCTCTTCCAAAGTCACCGCCTTTCCTTGAAGACCTTCTTTCTTTTCAGCTCCTTTTACCACTAGGGGATCCACTTCTTTTGAGGGGGTGGCCACGTCTGCGGGCTCTTGGATCATGGGTGCTTTCCCCTTGGAGGGAAATTTCGCCAAGTGAGGGGGAGCGAACACCCGGCCACTGCGGTTTATGCTGCTAAGACCAGTAATGTTGGTCACCTTGGCTAACAAGGAGTCAACCAAGGGTATACTTCTATGGAACGACCTTATTGCTTTGATAGGAAAACGGCGTTGGCTTGGGCGCTGTCGGGGGGTACATGGGCCTAGAGCCGGTCACATTCCTAGTGAAACATATTACTAGGGCTTTGGGGGTTGGGGGAACCTTCTTTTCTTCCGACTGCATTCAAATTTGTGGTTCTTCCCTATCTCCCTTGGACACTTCGAGCTGCCCCTAGTCCATGAGCCGTTTAAGTAACTCTTCCACCGCGGGATAGGTTTCCATGTCGT
Source organism: Glycine max (assembly GCF_000004515.6). Taxonomy (NCBI): domain Eukaryota; kingdom Viridiplantae; phylum Streptophyta; class Magnoliopsida; order Fabales; family Fabaceae; genus Glycine; species Glycine max. The sequence continues at coordinate 23,249,907 of NC_038245.2, read as the reverse complement.
GTGATTCCCCTAGATGAAACAAACATTCTTCGCTTTTGTCTCCGCCACGAGAGACCATGCATGCCGCTTGCAGGGATTGGTAGATGAATCGTCTAGACGTAGCCACATCTTCTAATCTCTTTGCCCCTGACGACCCATCCTTTTAGATGGCGTTTATGCTAGCCCCTCCATGACTGGCTAGTAGATTGGTTTTAACGTTGGGGCCCTCCTCTTGGAATGATAGCTAGCCGGCATTTAATAGGTGTTGCACCTTATACTTGAACGACAAGCAAGAGTCAATGTTGTGTCCGGGGGCTCCACTATGGTATGCGCACGTAGAATTCGAGTTGTACCACTTGGGGTATGGAGGCTGGAAGACCTTCCCGGGTATGGCCACAACCAAATGATTTTCCAATAATGAAGGCCACAACTCGGAATATGCCATGGGAATAGGAGAGAACTCGTCTTTCGGGGGGCGCCGTGCATTGTTATAGCTCGCGCCAGAAGTTTTATTATTGGCTGGCCGGGGAGTGGCTGGAGATCTGTGTGTTGGGCAAGTGTTTTTTCTGTTGCGGGAGGCCCTTCTACTTGAGTTGGGAGGGAACTTCCGGCTCGGATCGAAAAGTTCGGATGGTTGTGCTGGTATGAGTTTTGGGCATTTTGGGGCACTTTCATCCATGTTGGGGCGGTGATGACCGCGTGGGTATCTCCTTCCTTTTTTTGTGTGCCCACCACTGGGGCTCTTCTATTGTTGTTGGGGGCAACGTTGGAGGCATACTCAAACTTGCCTTTTCTCAGTCCGGACTCGATTCTTTCTCCGGCGAAGACGTAGACAACGTATCTACCATAATCGTGATCATCTCCCTCTTAGTCATGGGCGGGACGACTTGGGCTGCTAGGTCTCTCCACCTTTGAGCATATTCTTTAATGGACTCATGTTCCCTCTTGGTCATGCTCTGAAGTTGGTTCCGATCAAGAGCCATATTCGTGTTGTATTGGTACTACCTAATGAAGGCAGTTGCCAAGTCTTTCCATGATCGGATCTGAGAAGCTTCCAGATTGGTATACCATGCCACTGCTGCTCCGGCTAAGCTGTCTTGAAAGAAGTGCATCAACTGCTTTTCGTCCGTAGAATATGCCCCCATCCTTCGGCAATACATCCGAAGATGACTTTTTGGACACATCGTCCCTTTGTATTTATCAAAATCTGGTATTTTAAACTTGGGAGGGATGACGATGTCAAGTACCAGACACAGATCCGCTAAATCCGAGAACGGGTAGTTGCCGAGGCCTTCTACCGCTCTCAGCCTCTCTTCAAGTAAATCAATCTTTCCCTTGTCTTTTGCAAAGGGAACAAATTCTTTAACGGGTGCGTGGCGGACTATGTTTGGTTGGGGCAACTCTTGGGGGGCCGGATCCTTGAGGGGAAGTAGAGGGCCTAAATGGGCATCTCCTTCATCATCTTCTTGCAGAGGATAGTCAGCATGAGGAGGGAGTTGCCCCTTGAAGGTAGGGGCTTGGCTCAAATCGTCTGAAGCGGTACGGGGAGTGAAGTCCGGAGGCAAACAATAAGGGTAGGCTTGAGGACTATACCTCCGACCAAAAATCGTCGTGTTTCTGTCTCGGCCCAAGTTTACTGCGGGCTGTAGCACCAGTTCCGCTTCCCTAGCTGTATTGGAAGCGGCCGCTGTAGCATTATCTTCTATAGTTTTTTGAAGCTTTAGCATGGCCTCCGTGATAGAAGCCATTTGATCTTTTAAGGCCGATAGGTCGGCCTTCATCTGTTCTTGCACTCCCTCTTCGTTATCCATCCTTCTGGATCGAGTGTTATAGGGGTGCCTTTGTGCCTTTTTAGTTATGGCGAGTTCCCTGAAGAAACAAACAGTGGTGAGTATGCCACCAAAACATGAATATGCTAATGAATGATCAGAGCACTTGGATCCACCTCAAGGCCTTTTTTAGATAACATGATTAGTTTCAGAACTTCTTTTTATAAAAAGGAACAAAGCTTTTATCTAGCCAAGATCGTACAAAAGGTGTTACAACAGAACCTAACGGTTTCTAATTATATGGGCCATCAAATCTATCTGTGTTGGCAGTAATTAATTAGCTCGTGAATTTCCTTTGGGGCTGAACACACTTCGGCGATGGCCCTTGCTTTGGCTAGTAGTCACGGGAGGTCTTGACTTCCATTTAAGGTCAAGTCAAACCTATCCATCCACATGGTTGCTTCTTGATGCAATGCATCAATCACTCTCCCTCTTGCTTCCTTTTCGGCGTACGCTTGTGCGAAATCCTCTACTAGTTTTTGTTCATGGGTCAAAGACTGGTTTAACTCTTCCTTGTACTGTCCTATGATAGCTAGCATGCTTCGCTCCATGGCTTCTAAGTGTTGAGCCAAACTCCTCTTGGATCTTGAGCAAGCAACTAACTCTTCCTTTAAGATCATGCCATGTACTCGTGACTGGTCTCTTTCCTCTCTCCGGAGCTTGAGCTCATTGTTGCTACCCCACAAAGCTCCTCGGAATTTATCTCGGCCATGCTCTTCCTTGCGGGCCCTCTTGGTTTCTTGTTCAAGGGCTCTTGCAGTAGCCGCATTTTCCTCTCGTAACTCGGCACACTCTTTCCGGGTGTTTGTAGCGGCTGACTTGAATTTTTCTTTGGCGAGTCTTGCCTTTCCTAGCTCTAATTTTAGAGCTTGGACTTCTTCATCCTCTTTCGGAGCTTCGAAGTTCTCCTCGTTGATAATTTTCAACTTAGAGAGCCAATCTAACCCTCGTGTATGAACTCTTAGCCATTCATGATAACCACCGATGATGCCATTACGGATGCCCCTAAGTTCTTTATCTTTCCTCAATGGAATTTTCCACGCCTTGTGGACTCTTTGTACAACCTTGAGACTTTGTGCGCCAAAATCTCTCACAAGGAAAGGCGAGAGGCTCTCTTCTGTTGGTGCTCCTCTCATGGGGTACCCTAGCTGTCTTATGGCAAGTGCGGGATTATAGTTAATACAACCCCTCGTCCCTATCAATGGAACATTTGGGTAGTCCCCACATGAGAAAAGAACTCCCTCCTTTCCTTCCTTCCATTGAGGAAACCAGTTGATTGTGCTGCCTCCTATCCCAGCCAAGTATTGGTCCGAATCGACTCTTCTCTTATCGACACACGAGCGATAACTTTGAAGCGAACACGGGTGTCTTATGTCTTGTTGGAATAGGTGCGAAACCAACCACACACAAAGAGCGGGTAAGCAGTAGACAATCCGGGCGTTGTTCTTCTTGCACCTTTGGTCAAATGTATCAAATAAGTCCGCCAAGATAGCTACCACCGGGCTCTCCTTGCTATGGTGATATGCAAGGAAAGCATCAATTGCGGTTAGGCCCACCAAACCGTCCACGTTTGGAAAGAGGACAACCCCAAAGATCAGCAAAGCTAGTATATCTGTAAACGGGGCCCACTCTTCTTGACTCGCTATATCCCTTGCCTTGCCTTCCAAGTATTTCCGCGGTAGGCCCACTACGCCATTTCGAGTTTGCTTCATAAGATCCAACTATCTCGCCAAATCTTCAGCCACTGCTGCAATCTTGCTCAAGGAGGAAAGAAACCTGGAGAAAAGATACGGTTTTCTTCCCCCAAGAGGGCATCCTAAAATCTCCTCAAATTCTTCTTCAGTCGGTACTATTTGGAAGTCCCCGAACGTGAAGCATCTCAATGGCTGGTCATAGTATTGGGCGAGGGATACAACGGCTTCCGTAAATACCTCCACTGTGGTCAAATCTAAAATCTTTCCGTACACTTTGCGGAAGGCTTGCCTTTGGAGGGGTCCCATCAACCATCCCAACTCCTTAAGGTTGGTGACATCTAGGCCCTTAATCTTGACTTGATAGAATCTTTTTCCGTTTTGATTTGTCCCCATCATTTACCTAAAAAGGGGGTGGATCAAGGCTCCGATATGAATGATGCAATGCGCATGCATGAAACGGAAAGAAAAAACAAGGGGTAATTTACATATACGAGACCAAAAAAAGATCCATCTTTTTAATACTACGTTCTACGCATTATGGCACCCCAACGTATGTATTAAAAAGTGACGTATTACTCAAGAGAAACAAAATATCACTAGCAAAACTATAATTTATGTGCTATTTGCAGAAAAATGCATGAGAACAAATGGCACGGAGCGTGTTTGCTCCATGCCCCTATTTGGGGACCTATAGGATAATACCTAGGGGTCTCTAATAACTACTCCCAACGATTCATAACTCACATGGCTGTTTTCTAGAGGTATCATCACTCAAGATAATAATATTGCGACGGTATGGAATACCAGCGACAACACATTATAAAGAGAGAAAGCTCTAGACGAGGTTTCACTATTATCAAGCAAGTCGGAGACCTAGCATGACCATAGATTCACCTCAACTCCTTAAATTCCCATGGGCCCGGGTATAGGGCCCCTTTTTACTCAAACCCGTGGGTGCTTAGTGTAAAAATGTGGAAAAGACAACATTTATTATATTTACACAATTCAACAAATGCACACACAAAGTTTTACAATTCCACAATTCCCTAAAATAGGGCTAACTCACAAAAACAGTCCCCAGTGGAGTCGCCAACTGTCGCAACCTACCCTTTTGCGGGCGAGCGAGGCGAGGTTCACGGGTGCATCTTCCAAAGGAGGAAAATGTGCGGAGTCGCCACCAACATTTATTTGTGGAAAACGTTGGAAAAACCGAAGAAAACCGGTCATGAAGAATATTCCAGATTCGGGAGTTGTATTTACATTTGAGGAAGGTATTAGCACCTCTCACGTTTGTCCCAAAGGACAACAGCCTTAGATTAGGATTGTGTGAAAATATGTATTTAAACCTTTTATTTCTTTTTTATTTTTGAGGTCGACAAAAGCGGGGCTCTTGCTCCTACGTACCCTCCATCGAAGAGGAAATCAGACCTATGTAGTTCTTTTTTAAGGGTGAATCAAGCGATTCTTTTTACTTGGAAGGTGGTCATTTTAAGGCGTTGGACCTTAAAAATGATCCATTTTTACTTGGTGAGAAAACTGAGATATTGAACCTTAAAATCCTTTTTTATTGATTTTTCGCAGACGAGCTTGACTTTGCGAGTTGATTTTAGCCTTAGTTTCACTTTAGTTATTAGTCAATTCAATTAAGAAAGAGAAATCCCAAAGAGAAACGTCCGATCGATTTTTTTTGCTTTATTTTACTAAAAGATATTTTTTGATTATTATATTATTATTTTACCTCTTTTTGGTTTCCAGTGTGGTTACGGCACGACCGAACGGTCGGATTTCATTTTAACAGAAATTAATGGATATTACAACTCAAATGATCGGTGGAAATTTATTTTATTTTTTGATTAGGCGAGAAAATGACTTAAGTAAATGACTGAAGCACGTCAAAAGGGGGTACGGAAAGTAAATGAAATGAGAATAAAAGTACACGAAACAAATGAGGACCACCATGGGTACATAGAATAAATTGAAAAGTTCGATTTCGGGTACTTACCGGTTAAAGACTGAAGAACGATGAAGAACGAACAATGAATGACGAAGAACGGTTGAAAATCTTCGCGAAATCACCCACGGAAACGTTACGGAAGTGTCTCGGCTTGGATTTTCTTCACGGAAACAATTTTCCTCAGTAATTTCAAGTGAATACGAAGTGCCAAGAAGGCTGAACCCCTTCCTTCTTCACTCCTCCCTCTATTTATAGCAAAATAGGGGAGGAGCTTGCCACCCAGCTCGCCCAGGCGAGCCAGGTTGCTTCCTCCAGAAGCAACCGCCTTCTGGAGGAAGAATCTGGAAGGCCCAAGTGGGTCTGGTTGCTATTTGCACCCTTTTTTTACTAAATACACCCCCTTTGCTTTTTTTGGTGATTCTTTTTCCGTAACGTTATGAAACTTTACGAATTTCGTAGCGATACATGTTTTGTTTCCGTAAGGTTACGGAACCTTACGAATGATGTAATTACTCCTTTTTTAGCTTTCGAAAAGTTACGGAAACTCACGGATTGCGTAACAATACTTCCTTTTGATTTCCGGCACGTTACGAAATTTCACATATTGCGTAACAATGCTTCCTTTTGATTTCCGGCATGTCTCGAAACTTCACGTATTGTGCAACAAAGGGTGCCAAGTACCTCGAAGCGGTCAACCAAAGGTTGCATGCCATCAAGCAATAGTCCCCGGACGAAATTAGGGTATGACACTTTACAAGCCTAGAATCTCTTTGAACTTCTTCTTCTTCTTTGTACCAAAAGCTTTATGAAGTTTTCTGGTTTTCTAAACCTTGAAAACTTGTGCTATTCATCTTTTCATTCTCTTCTCCCTTTGCCAAAAAGAATTCGCCAAGGACTAACCGCCTGAATTCTTTTTGTGTCTCTCTTCTCCCTTTTCCAAAAGAACAAAGGACTAACCGCCTGAATTCTTTTGTGTCTCCCTTCTCCCTTGTCAAAGAATTCAAAACGACACAGTTTGAGAATTCTTTTGATTCTTCCCATTCCCTTATACAAAAGTGTTCAAAGGACTAACCGCCTGAGAATTCTTTTGTATCCCCATTCACAAAGTATCAAAGGTTTAACAGCTTGAGATCTTTGTCTTAACACATTGGAGGGTACATCCTTTGTGGTACAAGTAGAGGGTACATCTACTTGGGTTTGACTGAGAACAAGAGAGGGTATATCTCTTGTGGATCAGTTCTAGTGGAGGGTACATCCACTAGGTTCAAAGAGAACAAGGGAGGGTACATCCCTTGTGGATCTTTGCTTGTAAAAGGATTTTTACAAGGTTGAAAGAAATCTCAAGGACTGCAGGTCGCTTGGGGACTGGATGTAGGCACGGGTTGTTGCCGAAACAGTATAAAAACTCTTGTGTGTTTGTCTCCTTCTTCCCTTCTCTTTTACTTTCTGCTGTGCATTTTAATTTCTGCTTTTACTTTTGGTTAAGTTTCTCTTCTACTCCTTATTCTCTTAACAACATAAGTAAAAGCCTTAGAAGAGTAATTTTTTTAATTAGTAAAGGTTTAGGAATAATTAATTCAACCCCTCTTCTTAATTATTCTGAGGCCACTCGATCCAACAATGTGGGTTTTTTCTGGTCACGTTGAGTTGCTTAGAGCCAATAGTCGCGTAATCCGTAAGATTTCACGATGTTTTGGAAGGAAATAAGCCAAAAACTCAAAATGGGGGTGAACTGATCAATTTAGGGGGTGTTCTTCAGCCCTGGGCCCATCTAGGCCAATCAGGAAGCTTCTACATGAAGCAACCAGCTCGCCTGGGTGAGCATGTTACTTCAAACTTAAGCCATCAGCTTGATTGGGCGAGCTGAGCTCGCCTGGGCGAGTTGAGTTCGCCTGGGCAAGCTGGGCGGTAAGTTGCTCCCCTATTTGGCTATAAAAGGGCATGGGAGGCTGAGGGGAAGAGGCTCAGCACCCTTGGCAAGCATATTTCACTTAAAAGACTTTTGTCTTACAGGGACTTCAATGTCTTTTTCCTTTACATTTCAAACACATTCAAAGTCTTTTGTCTTGCAGAGACTTCAATATCTTCTGCCTTTACATTTCAAAGACTATCAAATACTTTTTCCTTGTAGAGACTTTAATGTCTTCTATCTCCCCCTTACATTTCAAAGACTATCAATGTCTTTTATCATGCAGAGAATTCAATGTCTTCCGCCTTTTCATTTCAAAGACTATAAAAGTCTTTTGTCATGCAGGGAGTTCAATGCATTTTGCCTTTACATTTTAAAGACTATCAAAATCTTTTGTCATGCAGGGACTTCAATATCTTCTTCCTTTACAATTCAAAGACTATCAAAGTCTTTTGCCTAAAAGGGACATCAATGTCTTCTGCCTTCACATTTCAAAGACATTCAAAGTCTTTTGTCTTGCAGCGACTTCAATGTCTTCTGCCTTTACATTTCAACGACTATCAAAGTCTTTTGTCATGCAGAGACTTCAATGTCTTCTACCTTTACCTTTCAAAGACTATAAAAGACTTTTGTCTTACAGGAACTTCAATGTCTTTTGCCTTTACATTTGAAACACATAAAAAGTCTTTTATCTTGCAGAGACTTCAATGTCTTCTACCTTTACATTTCAAAGACTATCAAAGACTTTTTCCTTGTAGAGACTTCCATGTGTTTCGTCCCTTACTTTTCAAAGACTATCAATGTCTTTTAACTTGCAGAGAATTCAATGTCTTCTGCCTTTACATTTCAAAGACTATCAAAGACTTTTGTCTTACAGGGAGTTGAACGTCTTCTGCCTTTACATTTTGAAATTCTGATACCAGGGGACAGATGTCGTACAGGATGTCACGACATCACGCTTCAGAACATGCAGATTGTATGTGTCCGTATGAACAGATTAAACAAGTAAATAACACAAGAGAATTGTTAACCCAGTTCGGTGCACCTCACCTACATCTGGGGGCTACCAAGCCAGGGAGGAAATCCACTCTCAATAGTGTTAGTTCAAGGTCTAACAACCCCTGTTTACAACCTTCTCACCTAACCACTACCCGTGCGATCTCTACCTAAGACCCAATCTTAGATATGAGAACCTCTGCTCACTCCCTCTCACTCACACTCCCGTGTTTACAATTAATTCAAAGACACTCCAGAGATCAACTCTGTACAAAAGGGATCAACCCTACACAATAGAGATCAACTCTAGACACACGGTCCAACACTTGATGTTAGGATAACACCAAGGTGGCTCACAAAAACACTCAAGTCCCAAAACACACAAAATAACTCTTTCAATCCCCGGACTTGGTACAGAACTCGTGCAGCCTCCATGATTATATAGCCGTGTACGATTCTGGGCTGCAAGTTCTTGATGCTGGAGGAGATCTATCTTCTTCTGAAAAATCTGCAGTTAAAGAACTAAAAGATAACTTTTGATCTTTTAGTTTGAATCTTTAATCTTTAATCTTTAATCCCTGAACGAACTCTTCTACTTTGAAATTCGAACTTTAATGATCTTTTAATTCGTTCCTAAAGATAGATCTTCTAATCTCTTGCTAACTGCACAATAATCTGTTAAAGATATAACAGATTTATATGTCCAGTATTATCGGGCCAGATGTCAGGACATCGTATCCGACATCTTGGATCCTGCAGCTTCAATGCTTCACTTGACTTTTATCTTGCATTGTACAGCACTTCCAGTATTCTCGAGCAGGATGTCAGGACATTGTATCCGACATCGTGGATCCTTCAACTTCAATTCATCACTTGACACTTTATCTTGCCTTGTGCATTATGCAGCCCGATCTTATTCCTTGACATAACGTTGGACATCATGTGCAGCAACTCCAGCTTTCCTTCTTTGTCTAAGTGCTTATGTTTTAACAAAATCTTAGCCAACCTTTTTAAACTCAGTAGTGCTAAGCACTAACAATCTCCCCCTTTGGCAAATTTTGTCTAAAACATACTTAGACACTTCCTGAGCAGGTACGAGCAGTTATGCATGTGGAATCAGCAACTTCCATTTTCAGAGTAATCAAGCACAGCGGAAATTCTTCAAGTTGCTAATCTACAAGTCTTCTCCAGGATGTCAAGACATCTCGCGTGACATCAGCTTTCTGCTTCTGCTCCCCCTGTCTCCATGCTTACTGCTTCATCTTCTATCAGCTACTAGTCTTTTCCAGGATGTCGAGACATCTCATGTGACATCCGCTATCTGCTCCCCCTGTCTTCATGCTCCTACTGCAGCATCTTCTAGTAGCTTACATCAATCATCAGTCATCATCAGCAGCAGCAGTCTCCCCCTCAACGTCATACAGCTCCCCCTCAAAATCATGAATCATGCATACATCGTTTCCTACTGCCATACATCATACATAGTATCCTACTACTCAGAATCATGCATAATAGCAAGCATAATACTATTACTCCCCCTTTTTAGACATAAATTTGGCAAAAGTAGGATGCATGAAATTAATGTGCAAATAGTACAGACCAATAACAATGAATTGTTCAAAGGAACATGCCCCTATATCTAATAAAAGTAAAAACAAAATTAAAGGTCTGATGATCATGGGGTGGCTTCAGAATCATCATCGGATTCTGTCTCTTCTGCTGCATCTTCCTCTTCCTCAGCAGCTTCTTCTTCTTCTTCAGCTGCTTCTCCTTCTTCCTCAGCTGCTTCTTCATCATCAATGCCACTCTCTGAGAGCCTTTTGATCAGCAGTTCTAGCTCCATCTTCTTCTCTGTGGTGGCTTTGATGGTTGCTTCCAGCACCTTGCATGTGTCCTTGAGTTCAGCAATCAGAGCATCCTTGGACACAGCACCTGAAGCAGCAGCTTTCCCTGATGTCGAGACAGATGTCGAGACAATGTCTGGGACATGTGTCCCTTCAAACAGTTTGTAATGCAGGGATAGAGGAGATTCTCTCTTCATCACAGAGTCAGTGTAGTGTAACATATTGGGATGCTGACTCAACATAATGCCACACAATACAGTAGGGAAGGCAATGGGTAATTTGATAGCAAAAGATTCTGAATGCTTAACAGTTTGATCAAAGATATAGTTTCCAAAATTAAATTTGGATTTGGTTCCAACAGCATACAGAAATTTACCCAAACCTGTGGCAACAGTGGAAGTATGATTGGTGGGAACCCAGTTTGCAGCTCCAATCCTGTGCAGAATGGCATACTTCACACTTAGCTTTCCTGCTGAAAGCTTCCCTTTCTTTGGCCAATGCTGGACTCGTTTGGCAGTGATTTCCTTGGCAATTTGATGCTCAGAAACATCAATATCTATCACTCCATCAGTAGGTCTGCCCAGATATTTGTTAATCACAGCAGGGGAGAATTTAACACACTTTCCTCTGACAAACACCTTTTGATACTCATCACTTTTTCTGTTAGATATGTCAGAGGGAATGTTGACAATGAATTCCCTGACTAAGCCTTCATAGCAATCTCCCAACTTGCTGACAGTCTTCAGCAGTCCAGCAGCCTTGATGAGGTCCATGATCTCCTTGCAATCCAAGGCATCTCTTCCCAGTTCTCTCTCAACCGCAAGTCTGCGTTGATACACATATTTCCACTTTTCAACATTGCCAATGGAGTGGAAAGAGATGTTGTCCAATGGTGCATCAGGGACATTTCCAGGCACCTTTTTCCCTGAAGTCTTGGCCTTCTTAGATGTCGAGACATCTAGTTCGACATCCTTATCAGAATCGGATGACGAAATTTCTTTCCTCTTCTTGGAGGGGATAGCAACCTTGCTTCTTCTGGATGTGGCAGGAGTGATTGGAGTACTCTTCTTCTGGGCCATTGTTTTGATTCGTCCAGACCTCTTAATGGGGGTCTTCCCTTTTCTGCTTTGTAACCTTTCTGCAATGCCAGGTGCCAACCGGTTGGCAATGGGTTCTTCATCAGATTCGACTTCTTCTAAGTCAATGAGATCACCTGGAGCAGGTTCTGGTGCCCGTGGTGCAGGAGTCTCCTCTGCGGCTTGATCATCTTCCTCAGTTGATCCCTCTTCACTGGGTGAAGGGAGTGCTTCAGCATTTGGAGCGGAAGATGTTGGAACATCTTTCTTGACATCAGGCACAGAAACATTTGGGTTGGACGATGTTGGGACATCTTCATCAGCTTCAGGAACAGAGGCGTCTTTCAAGATGCTACTCACAATGCTGCGTATTTTCTTGTCCATCTCCGTGTCTACTTCCCTAGGACTCGTTGCAGGGCTAGGGTTTTCAGCAATCTTCACTCCCTGTGGTCTTCTGGGAACCAGTTTCTCAGGGACAGAGGCTTGACCAGGAATGATTTGGATGGGTTGGATGTTGAATTCAGGTTGTTCCTGGTGTGGAGATGATGGGACAGATGGTGAACCAGAAGCTGCAGTTTCTTTTGGTGAGGTATCTAGGTCTGTAATGCAGTGAGCGA